>NC_069374.1:36330227-36633257 GCF_021730395.1 Mercenaria mercenaria
ATATATGAACATATGCATTCTGTTCTGAAGACACGATGCTGAATATCAATTTAATTAGAGTGCAAAAGGAATCTGCATATATTTGTCGGATGGATACGGAACAAGAAATATTTACCGGTTGTTTTGTCCTCATGTGTGGAGTTGTTTCGGTTTATAATTTTTATAATGCTTACAAGAGATAAAAGTTAAGCAGAAATTAAACACATTCAAAAACATATTCAAAGTTGCAACACATCAGCTAGAAAATGAGAGAATTTCGTGACTTCATTTGTTAGATATTCCTGATGAAAAGCAATTGCATTGTTCACCGCATTGCAATATAATTTCGTTTCCTTAATATTTGGTTCGTCATCGAATAATAGATAGATTTGTATATATTATATCACTTTGATTATCCTGTGACGAACGAAATATTTAGGTTAGGTACAAAACTATTAGAACGAAATTATATCGCAAATTGAGAAACCACGCGTATATATACTAGCAATGTTTCTACAAATATACAGCGTACTATTCATATTATCATACCTTTCAAAAATATTTCACACTTGTAAATTTTGAAAATTAATGTCCTTGTCATTCTTTAAGGGTCAGTCACACTACACCGTATAACGTTAACGGACGTCCAACATACAACAAAATTTTCAATCCGTTCGTGTCCGTTCGCATGCGTTTTTTCCGTTTTTCAAGCGGCGCCTGCGCTCCTTGTCCGGCGACCTTCGTTCCATCCGGTGGAAACAAAGTTGTCCGTTAGATGTACGGTAGCAATGCGCTGGTATACGTTTTGTTCGTTACACGTACGTTCCTTATTCTGTACTTGTCCGGTGGACCTGATTCACGGCCGGACTACTACCGGACATGCAACGGATGTAACGTATGTTCAACGGACGATAACTGACAAGAACGTTTTGTCAGTTTCTCATGCGTTGCGCTTACGTTTTACGTGGTACAAATCCGTTACTAGTACGGTGATATCTGTTAATTGAACGTTGTTCGTCCTGTATATGTGCGTTGATCGTGCGGTCATTGTGCGTTTTGTCCGTTTTATGCGCCCCATACACCGATCGCGAGAGCACCGAGCAGCAGCGGGGGATGCCTTTCGTCACCGGATAACTTTCTGCCGCAATTTTTCTATACGTTGGGCGTCCGTTAACGCTATACGGTGTAGTGTGACTGACCCATTAGACATAGGTTCACTTATACACCACAGCATATTTAATTTAATTGGATAATTTCACGATCATAAGACTGTCCTGTAGACCTTATCGAGTCATAGTCTTATGTCCTTTTTATTAACATCACAAACATATTTGGCGAATAATTATATCAAAACAACTACACTTTTACTGAGAATTTATGTTACTGATATATACAACAATATATGCCACGCTGAAAATATAAAAAAAAACTACTGTGTCTCGTTGTTGTCCTGATTTGTTTTCAAGTTAAACCAAACAATGAGGTCATGTAATAGTGCTGAAGACTTCATTTCTGTAATGTTCAAACTGAATTGTTACAATTGTATATCATACCTTTTACTACGAAATAAATCTATACATATATGTATCCCAGACGGAACTTTTCCTAATATTATTAATAATTAATATAGAAAAACCCATCGGTATTCCCCTAGAAATCAATAAAAAAATTCTAATATCCATTATGACCCTAAATCATAAATAAATAATCTTTTCACTTATATGATATTACGATTTACCATAGATTATGTGATGAGGAAGATAGTATTAAACACCATGCGTTGCTAGTACAATGAGGGGAACCTATTATGAAATGTACATAATTCTGGATCTACTCTCAGACTGGTTCGCGTCAAAATCTGGAAATAGCTCTAAACAACGTTATGTGATACTAATTCATCGAGACGATATATAGACATCACACTTGAGCGATGTCCAATCTCCTAGGTTTTAGAATGGAACAAGACAGTGCTTGTCTGATACGTCTGGGACAGAGATCGGATTTGACAGTTCGTAATAGTCTTACTGGTTTGAATAAAAAAAATCAGTCAAACGCCTAAAAAGATTTTATCCGAACGACTAAGACTCAGTTACACACACAGACGTGCAACCTTGACTATACAGTCCATTCAATTGGCTTACCGAAGCTGGATGGTTATACCCTGGTTCCAAGCCGTGTTTGAAATAATGCTAGGGGAAACCTTAGGTATTCCTCCACTATGACAAGCTGGAAAGCTATAACTGAGTCGGTATCGATATGACGTTATAAACCCGACGAACAATGGCTATACTGATGTCTTGTATTTTGATTAAATGCAAATATGACTCATGAACAACAGTGTTTGGTTTTAATATACAGACACAACTTGTCGCATTTACTTGTTCATTCTCTGTATTACAATTATTTACTTAATATGTGACGCTGTATTCGGCTTGCGTGGATTTTGCCAGTTATGCTTTGCCGTAATTGGTCTGTTTTACATTGTGGTGGTTAGTGCATATAAAGTCTCTCTATTCATAATGATTTATAGTGCTAACTTTTATCTTCGAGGATCTCACGTATGAGAAAATGAACTGTTCTGAATTTTAATATATCCCTTAATGCATATATCTCTTGTCTATACATTCATTGTACCCAAAGAGAGAATATATAGCTTCTCTGGTCCAAGTTAGTTAAAAAAAACTAAACTATCACTGCTGATTTGTGAGACATGATCACAGACATTTGAGTCTAAACGCAACTGTTGAACCATTGCGAAGGTGTAATACAATTTAGATGTGTACATCACGCAGTATCGAACTGATCTTGTTGGATTCGTGGTTGATGTGGTATATTGTGGTGATTAATTCGTATAAACGTACAATAATTTATAAGACGAACATGTATCCTGGCGGATCTCTAGAATAGGAAAGTCAACTGTTCTGAATGTGACTATATCCCCTAATGCAAACGTTCTCTATAAAAACATCGCATCCTCGAGTTCCAGTTAATTTTAAGAGACAGGATATATAGCTTCTCTGGTCCCAATCAGTTTAAATGACTACAATAGCATAGCTGATTTGTGAGACGGGATAACAGAGTTTTGAGTCTAAATGCATATATTCAAACAGTACGAATATGTAGTACTAATCTGAATGTGTATATAAAACAGCATCGAAAAGTAAATATTTTAGGTCAGCGGATGTATTGGATTGCGCAAGTTCTTTTTGTGCTGCTAGACGCTTTGCCGTAATTGTGTTTCTCAATTCGAATGTATAGTGTGTTCTAAATGTAAATGTATATCCCGTTAAAACTAATTTTATTTTCCTAAAATGTTGACTGGCCCCCAATAAACATGACTAATTTCAATGCCGAATATTCTAAATCTTAATACGTGTAGTATTTGCAAACTAAAATACATGTAGTATTTGCAAACTAAAATACATGTAGTATTTGCAAACTAAAATACATGTAGTATTTGCAAACTAAAATGTATTACATTTGTACATACGATTTGTTTTCAAAGGATCTCTGTTGTTGTTTCTGTATTAACGGAATGCACTTATTTAAACGAATATGCTGTCTTACTTGTTCCAAATATGAGTTGTCGCAACGCCCTATCAACGTTTTGTTTCTTAATGTTGCGTTGTACCCGTAATTTAATAGGAATTTTTTAGACATTTCTTGTGAAATATATTTTTTAAAAACATTTTCAGATAGTTCTGCAGGTTTTAATAAACCGGAATTAATAGCGAACTGTAAGAATCCGCATAACGTGGAAGAAGCCTGCACATGGTATACGAAAATGGATTTTTTAAATAAATTTATGACAATCCGTGAGTCATTTTATTTATATGGCAACGTTACTGTTTTTCTGAAGATAAAATATCATATCAAAACGTTTGACACGTTGAAAAATCAAAATAAGGTCTTAAAATCAGCATATAATGTGCGGATCGTTGGCAAATATCTGAAAAACAAGCAATTCTTTATTGTAGAAAAAAATGATCCGAACATGCAGAGCTACCCTAAACATAATCAAATAAAATCAAATAAAATTATAGTACATTGAGACTACAAATTATTTTACACACTCAGAGAAATTGCAAACATTATTTAAGGAATTTCACTAAATACTCTTGTTATAAAACGTTATACAAATTAAAATCATGCCCGTTTAGGCTTTAGTCTGTATTTGAATGTCAATTCGATCAGACATAGAAATGGGTAAGTCATCCTGCACATAAAACATAACTTTTGAGATACTTTGTGTTTGTTGAAATTATTCTTTTTACTTCAAGTTCATTCAAATGCGACAATTAGTACAATTGTAATATGTCCGGATTTCATCTAATTATTCAAATCAAATCGGATTAATATAATAATCGGATGAGGCTAAATATATCTCATTTTCAAAACATCTGAATAATTTCTCCATCATCTTTTTTTTTTCTTTTTTTTTTTCTTTTTTTTTTCTTTTTTTTTTTCTTTTTTTTTTTTCTTTGTCGAACTAAATAGTTAACTGTTTTTTTTTCAGCCAGATTTGATTGGCTGGACTTTCATTATTTATTTCATATAATAATTTAATAATTAATTTTTCATTTATATGTAAGAAAGACATTTTTCCATCTGACTGAAATAATCAGTAATGTCTGGTCGGTATATCTTAAAGAAGTTGCAAATCATTGGCTTTGTGCCAGACAATGGACTTGAAGGAAAGCTCCAGCTTATTTCTGCTTCTCGAAAAAGCTTTTTAACAATATCAGATGCATAAAATATTACTTTGTTTGTTTCAGGCTTTTCAACAGTTTTTTTTTCGGTTATGTAACGTCAGCCATTTAACCTAACAAGTGTTCCTGGATTCTGGATTTGTTCTAAATAGTTATCGCCAAGAAGCTGCCAACTTCTCCACATAAATCAGAGGTAGATGAGAAACTGACTTAAGACAATATCTGTTATCGAATCGTCATGAAGAACATGCGCCTTGCTCGATGGTCAAACTCGCGATCCTTGATCCAAAGACCTGAACTTTCCCTGCTGAGCTAAGCGGGTGAGCTAATCAGTATTACTTAGTTTCAAACTTTGGGATTCGAAAAGACATTTTTATCAAATTGTAGGACAGAAATATCACGTGAACTGCAAACGTTTGATTTATTAAAGTATTCTCTCAATCGACCCGGTCAGGCCTACGTACCTTGTGTTGACTTACAAACAATTTATTTCGTATTAACGCTTGACCTGAACGGTTTATTCTATGAACGCTTATTTTATCAATTGATCTCGCATACCGGACAGTCATCAAATGAGTTGACAAATCCAATCTAAATGGCATAATTTTCTGCTTGACGTCCATGTTAAGTAGTCATTTGTTCAAGAATTTTGTGTTCATTGGTAATATACCGATTAAATGAAAACTATGATTTTTCACCATAAAGATGTCAGTAGGTAATGCCATTCCGACGCGACTTGGGGAATCGATATCACGATAGGCATTGTGATTTGAAACAACGAAAGAAAACCGAAACTTTCATCTCCCACACAGAGGCGTTTTTATCTTGCTTTCTGTGCGAGCAATATTACGCATGTATTGGCAACCAAAAATTACAATACATCTCATGGCAGACCATTCTAAATCAGAAATCCGTGCCAATGGAGAAAACACTGACCCGGCAATTAATTTGAACGGTCTGGTCAATGAAACCCTTTCTGATTGAAAGTTGTTTCATTATTTGCGTACCTAGTCGACGGTTTACCAGTTCATGTACTTGACATATCTTTCACTGTCAGTAATTGTAAGAGCACCGCTGACTAGCGTTCACGAAAAGCTAACCTTGTACAAGTTTAACGCCGGAGGTGTCTATACTATGTTGCACTATTTCGATTATCTGCGATAGTTAATTTTAAAAAAAAAGAATTAAATTTGACAGATAAAAAACCCTTTTTGACAATAGGGTAAGAGTGAGATTGACATACCCTAAACGCTTTTAAATCTCCAGTTTTCTTTATATTGGTTATTGACTGTTCCAAGGCGGTGCCCCTATTTTCAACTTGTTTTTGTTTTCCATTTCGTATTTAATGTCCAGTTTCCTTTTACTATGAGTGCGGATAGGTGGTCATCATATTTTTTCCAGCCTGACCAATTGTTTCTATTTTGCATATGATTAATATGTTTTTGTTGTTGGATTTTTGAAGCAATATTTTCCGCTTCAGTTTCTTTTTGTTTCTAGCCTCATTTGCGATGCATGTGTTTGGGGTGTGTTTGTTTCTGGGAAATCTACCTTTACCTTTTACTTTTTCTATGAGATATATTCCCAAGTATATTTCTTTTTTCAACCTAAAGAAATGATCATTAGCTACATGTACATGTGATATTTGCCGAAATTTTAAACAGCTGGTATACTTTTGGAATTGCGAGATACAAAATTGCTCAGTTTCTGAAATGCTATCTCAAATCAGATAACTCAATTTAGCAGGATATAACTCTTTCGAAGTCATCGCTAAATGGACCTCTTTGTTGTTTGATTTCCACAAGAAAAGCAATTGTATTTATATATCTTACGTTGTTTACTAGTATTTTATCTAATTTGATGTACATGTTTAATATTGCCAGCTCTCTATTCACACACAATGTTACATGCAAAACTGAAGAAAATAGATTTACGTGTCGTTGCAAATTAAGAAGGGTTTTATGCATATCAGTCGTATGGTTACGTGCAGTTATGAATGTAAACTGACTATGTTTGTATACTTAGAAGTAATGTTGAAGTTATAAACTCTATTTTGAACACTGTATGGAATGCAACACGCAACATTAAGCTCAATATTAGAGCTTCGTTTCCTGTGAGAACCTGTTGTTGACCATTTCGTTATTTGGCACGAAATGCCTCAAGTCAACAGAAGTGATAAACCCGCTACATAAGAAACTCAAATATGGAGCTTTATCTAATTTAGACTCCCTGGAAGTACATCTTTTACATTCATAACAACATTTTAGTTTGATATATAACAGATAGCAAAAGGGGGACATGTGGGTAAAGTGACGTCATGGTGGAGGATGAGAACGGGAATTACCCAATTTTTCAATTTATTTCACAAAAGTATAAATCTTGCATAATAATAATAACAGAAATCTCTTAACACTGCATGAAATATATAAATAGTGTCGATCTGAAGTATAAGTACACCAATGTACCCAATAACTTTAAGAGCAAAGCACTAAAGTAATAACTATAAATGACATGATTAGAGAAATTGCAAGACAAAAGGCCAAACTACTTACGGTCATTTAGGAACCACTTAGCCTTATTTTCTCTGGTCTTGTTAAAAGTGCAAATCAAATGGATAAAACTTATAAACCACAAAAATAATGTGTTGAAAGCAGCATTTGACAAAACATCTTATGCGAACAGTCTGTACGCGTTTTTTTACCAAAGTATTGGTATGATTAAGCAAGTAAGCTTCGAGTGCAAAGTTCAATGACAATTTTATGGAAAGCATATATATATATATATATATATGTGTTAGTATGACTTAGCACGTTTCATTGTTTGATATTACGAGGAACAGAGTTGTTGGTTTATTTAGTTATTGAAGTAAGACCAAAAAGACCATTTCTCTTAATAATGGCTATGTTTGACAAAGTTGAATTATTGCTAAATTTCGCCAACAAATAGCCAGATTTGCACATGGAATGTTTTTAAAAATAAGTAACCTGATAAGATGAATACAAAATAAGTTTGATAGTTTGAATTGTATGTTAGTGAGTATTCTAGTAAGTTAAGTGACAGAAAAACTCTCTCAAATAATTTTGAAGAAACAATAAATTTTTACAGTGATACTAAACACTTACGTTTCTACGTTAAAGAAGCAATAGTGACTATTTGTATACTTACTTCCTGCTAACCGTTGACATATAATTAGCCGGTTCTTATGCATGAAGTTAGTTTTGTTAAATTACTCTTTATATATTAAAGGTCCAAGGTTTTTTTTTTTAACATAGACCCCATAAACTCAAAAAGCATGAGATTGAAAAAGGTGAAGGTGAATGTCTTCCAGAGAAATAAAACGAAATTCGAAATTCATACTTTCCTCGAAAGCAGACATCTCAAAGGTTGCACAAACTGTTTAATCTTTCTATTCCAATATTTGCTTTTAAAAACGTATTACGACATTGTAACATAATTCAGAAAAGGCAGAAGTGTTACAATGCAAACATGTATAAAGAGTGAGTGGATTTCTTAGACTACGAGTTATAATGTACGCCTTCCAACCAGGGGCCGTATTCATAAAGTATCTTAAGTATAAGTTTTGACTTAAGTTTAAGATTTTACTTAAGTTTGTGGTCATTTCAACTTAAGTCTAAGTAAAAACTTAAGTTCTAGTCATAAAACAGCTAAAACTTAAGATACGTAAGAAATGACTTAAGTCAGAAAATAAAATAGCGTGGTGAGTACGATAAAAGTCTTATTTTCAGATAAAAGCACTTTAAACATAATTGTGCATGTTGTATCTGTCTGAAATTAATGTTTATTATTTAATGTTTTCGTCCACAATAAAAAACAAGAATTACTTATTAAGTTGTTTTATGAATAACAAATATACTTGAGTAAAATTAATTTCTAACCTAAGTAACTGTTAAGTAAATAATCAATTTCTTATACTTATACTTAAGATGCTTTATGAATACGGCCCCAGTTCTAAGAAGAAACATAATAATCATTAAAGGGTTCGCCATAAAGGAAAACCAAGCAATACCTTGCAGCATGCAAGTAAAAGAGTACATAAGTTAGTATTTTTAATATATATACTTCCATACACTGCTATTTCCCTCCAGCACGACATCTAATTTCTTTTTATAAACGCTTACCATAAAAAATAACATAAGAAAGTCTTTGTTTATTCTAAAAGCAAGTATGAAATATGCGATTCTATAAAACCATAAGACTGTATGTGAATAATGTGCAATCAAATTAAACCAATGTAAATTAATTAAAATATATTAAGCAAATATGTGAACATGTTTTTCTTGAACGAGTTTAAGGTTACAACAAGTGTGGAAATGTAAACCATGTCATTCTCTTCTTCAGCAAGTTAGACATTATATCAAGTAAGGATCAGTGTACGTAATGAATCTAACAATAAGAAAAAAATATTTCGTTTTCTCTTTTTCATTTTTGTATTTAAGGTTCATGTATAGCAAAAGAAAGACATTCCATTTGAACTAACAGTTGAATATTGCTTTGTTTTAGTTTAAAACTCCTGAATCTCCATTTACGGATAATTTTGTGGATTTGAAACGGAACTAACTTAGTTAACTTCAGTTTAAATTTTGTATAATTGTACATTTAAAATATAGGATCACGAATAAAAGTAGACACGCGGTAAAATGTCTGATAAGCATATTTCACAAAATTTGAAAACAAGTAGCTCTACATGTATAAGCAAAAAAAATTAATGCCTGCTAGTTATCACTCGTATAGTCCAACTCAACGCAAAAGTATATTGGCTTATTCATATTGGGGCAACAATTGTTAATTATGTCTCACACATGTAGTGGGGCAGACATATTTGTTCAGTGATGTTTGTCTGTCTGTCCGTCTGTCACAAAATTTGTCCACGCAACTTCTCCGACACCAATGGATGGATTCACACCAAATTTCACACGAGTGATTACTGCTAATCCAAACAACTGCCTAGTTATACATATCATCAACTTGTTCCAGTTCAGTGATTTTTAGCGAAGTTATAGCCCATCATTTGTCGTATTTTACTATTGTCAGAGCCACTGCTCCAATACAACCAGGAGGAATTACACCAACCTTTACAAAGATTATCAGTGTCAAGCCTCTTTGTTCATACAGTATTATCGGCATTTCCCGGCTCGATGTTTAACGGTTCAGTGATTTTCAGCGGAGTTTTGGCCCTTCATTTGTCGCATTTTATCTTGTCCGGGCAACTGCTCCGATACCAGGAAGAACAACATTAAATTAAAGTGATCAGTGCCAAGCCTAGTTGTGCATATCATAAGCATGTTATGGTTCAGTGATTTTCGGCATATTTTGTTCAATATGACCACTGATTCCTCAAAGTTTATTATGTTTAAGCCACTTCCCTGATGTTGTTTGGTGGACAATTTAGTGACAATTTTTGTTATGCATATCGTCGGCATGTTCCGGTTCAGTGTTTTTAGAGGAGTTATGGCCCTTATATGTCAAATTGTTTGATAGTTTTGCAACTTCTCTCACACCATTTGGCAGTACCAAGCCTACTTATACATATCATCGGCATGATCTGGTTCACTGATTATCAGCATATTTATGGCCCTTGATTTATCATATCATACAGTGATACACTTCTTGCTTCATACAATTTGACCGAATTTCACCAAACGTGTAATTAGTGCGAAGCGTATTTTTGCATATTATCGTCATGTTCTGATTAAATAATATTCAGCGGAGTCTTGACCATTGATTTGTCAGATTCTTTGCTGTGATTCTTCTCCTATACTACTTTTTTGGAATTCCATCAAACTTTACAGGAGTTACAACTGCCAAGCTTAGCAGTGTACATCGTTTGAATGTTATGGCTTAGCGATTTTCCTTGGAGTTATGGTCCTTCTTTGTGGCATTTTTGCCATTTCTGCATGGTAAGTGGTGGGAGATTTACGTTTTTCACAAAAAAATCTCTAGTTAACCTTCTTTACCGGACTGTCATCGAGAATGTTGACATATCCAAATTACTAGATACATGTACTTATTAACGCTTGGCCGGAGCAACATTTATCAATTGATCAAGCATACCGGACAGTTATCGGAATAATTGAGTCATCAATCATTCTGATTGACGTTCATGTTAAGTGTTGTTCATTTGTTCAAAGGTACTAAACCAATTCTAATAGGTAGTGTAATAGAGTAAAACAGTTATATATTTCGCATGGCATTTTTTTTATTCGAATATATATCTATAAAATGTTATACAAGTAGGATTACTGTATATATCAAGAGTTTAATTTATACTTATTTGTTTTAGCTCGATTGTGATGAAAACTGAAAGCTTAAAGCTTTGAGCCACTCTCCAGTCCGCTTCCTGGAAAAGCCAGTACAGGTGTCATATGAGGTCATGGTCGTGACCCCAGTAGAGTTCGAACCCACAACCCCCGGGTTAAGCGGCTAACACCTTAACCACTACACCCCCGCTCCCCTTTAAATGAATAAACCAGAAACTCACTTTTGGACAATGTTACAAACAACCAATTTAAATGATTTTATTTTATGAACTATTTACGTGTTAAATATTCTAGTTGGTCAAATAGCAAACAGTTGGTATGTTGTTTATGTAATCATAAAATGTTTTCGCGCGACAGACTACTTATAGATACCATTTTACAAAGGAAACACTATAATATCTGCTGCATTATTTCATTTGTTTTATTTTCAGTTCGCAAAAAAAAACATTTTGAAAGAGACATTTCATAATGAATTCTAAAAGTAGAACCAAACTGAAGCAAACATATATATATATATATATATACGATTTTAGATGACTAAATAAACAAAAAGTGTAAGCTACACATGTACACATTTCTAAAATAATTGCTAATACATATTTTAATGTTGTTGTTCGCTGCATGAAATTGCTCGCAATTACTTTGGGAAGTTAGTTCTCTAGCTCATTTATGCTGTTTAAATTTTTAGATCAATATTCCCCTGTTACAGATTGCCCACAGGTTGTTTATTTCAGTAGAATTAAACAATTGAACAATAAAACAGCATTACTGTTTGGTCCGCGATTTCTGTAATAGGCTTTTCGAAAATTACTTAACAATACATACACGTATATTAAACTGGCCTACATGCCTATGGAAATTTTGGACCGCAGTAATTGTATGTTGTTTCACGCTTTTTTAATTCTACATGCAAATGGCCGACAACTACTGGAGTCAAACTGCATTTTCTAATTTTTAGTGTCCAAAAATAAAATTGCCATGGAATAGTATAACAAAATACATGGAATAGTATAATAAAATACAAAAGTTGATGAATTCGTCATTTGTCGACATGAAAGATCTCTCTACAACATTTTGGGATTTTAGACTGGTGTCAAGAACACATTATTTATAATTCTATCGAGTATTCCTACGCACCTTTTACGGTAAAAATGAAACTTCAATCAATCAAAGAAATGAAGAGCTTATAATAAATTACAACAAACCATAAAATTAATTGGAATTATGATGGACTATCGATGTACGATAATATTTTATATTTGACTTAATTTAATTCATACTTTATGTCCTAGTGTACGTTTAGAGAAAAGGGTAGATAACTACACGTTGCAAGCTAAGTGCTATGAAATGTTAACAGAAGTATATTTGAAGTCAGTCGTTTCATTCTACTGATTCATATGGAGAAGCTGCCACTAACTTGTGGGGGCACACTGGTACTCGCACAGAACACAGCATTATGGGTTAGGCTGGTTATAAACGGTATTCTGTAATCTAAATGATACTAAAATATAAAAACAGATACAAACAAAAAAGCAAATTCACTAAAATCTGTCGTAGGCATTTTGATACAAGTAATCACGATCTATAAAATTCTATAGACGTTTTCAACAGATATAACAGAAACAACCGTTAGGCATGTATGAGAATGAACATTTACCTAAATATCTATAGCTGCATTTGATGTAATCGCGTGCATCAATACAGTGAATCAAAACCTGTAATTCAAAACTAAAATTTGGTATATATGTATACCTTTCGGTGAAAGATTTTGTAAACCAACAACAATTAAATATATTGAGACATGTTATAATATAGTGTAATGCCTCAGTCACTGCGACAGTAAAATACTGGATCAACTGGTACATAAGAATCTAGGAAACTGAATGCCACATGCTTTAGGCCGATTATATTCATATGTCCATCTATTTCAAATGATTCAGAAACAAATTCAAGAAAATGCAAACGGCTTTATTGTCCAATAGTCGCTGAGTACAGTACTGGATACAGCTACATATTACCCAATACGCCCACAGAAACAATATAAAATGTACCAAATATTCCCCAATTAATGTAACAAACAACTGCGGATGTGTTAGTTCCTTTTAAACCCGGTCATTATAAATGATTAAATCAAATTGCAAGTTCGTTTTTCACTTCTCCTCTGTATCTGTATTAACAATTTTTCTGGAGCTATTAAGAATGCTTCCATCCTCAGATATTGGTTATCTTGGACGTATTTCAATAACGTGATGGTTCCATTGTTTGCACTCGTGCACATTACAAACGTAACTTGAATTCAACGGGAGTAATTAGTACTCCCTTCTCTGCTCCTTTTGTTTGTCCTAATTGACTTACTGCTTTCTTTTTATATATAGTCTTATTTTGTAACAAGAGCTGTCACTATTTGTAACAAATGCCCCCGAAGCGTGCCTAAGATAGATGTCTGTGGAAAATAATTATATAGTTTAGGTACAAATCATTTTATGACCACCAAAAAGTTCTCCAAAGATAACCTTGACCTTGAAGCTAGGGGTCTGGGTCTTGTGCATGACACATCAACCCATTATAGGGAACATTTGTGCAAAGTAATTTTAAAATCCTTTTATGAATGGCAGAGTCATTGACAGGACTAGAAACAGATCCTGTTAACATTTGACTTCTAGGTGTGACATTGACCTTGGAGCTAGGGGTCTGGGTCTTGCACATTACACATCATCTTAACATAGGGAACATTTACGTCAAGTAATTTGAAACACCTTCATCGATGGCAAAATTATGGACCGGACAAGAAACAGACTATGTTAACCTTAAACCTCGAAGTGTGAGCTTGACATTAGAGCTAGGGGTCTGAATCTTGCGAATGACACATCGTCTTATTATGGTGAACATTTATGCCAAGACCTTTCAAAATCCCTTCATAGATTGCATGGACCGGACAAAATACAGACCCTGTTAATCTCTGACCTTTAAGTGTGACCTTGACCTTGAAACTAGGAGTCTTGGTCTTGCACCTGACACGTTACTGATTATAGTGAACATTTAAGCCAAGTTATTTTAAAATCCCTTTATGGATGGCAGAGTAACAAACCGGAAAATAATTTACATGGACGCACGAACGCACGGACGAACAGTGTGATTTTAATATGCCCACCTTCGGGGGAATAAAAAGCAATCATGTACATGTTCATGCAAAAAATAAAAAGTAAGGGTAGATTTCCCGGAAGCACAGAGCATCCAAAATACAGCCAGAGAGCCATGCATTGCAATGTAGGCGCAATAGTAAGGTGTAGTTTTGGAGGGTTTTGTTCTTCTTGGAGCATAGATTTTCCCACTCTGTGATTCCGGTCAACATATTTATATACTATTACAAAATAATTTATTAATATCATATTCTCAACTGTATAAGGGTTTCCTAGCTATAAGAAAGTAAGAACAGTCGTATACGCAGCTAAGGCGTATAATTCTCTGGTGATATCATGTTTATCAAATAATTTCAATAAAAATATAGGTGGAAAATAGCCAAAACTTGCGGCCTATGCAAAATAAATTCTGATTAATAGGACATGTAAATAAACAAACGGCTATCAAACAGCAGATATTGACTGAATACATTGAGGCTACGAAAGGCAATACCGTTTAATCCTGTCCAATATCCTATATAGCTAGGCTATAGAATGGAAAACGACGTTGTCTGTCTGACATGTCTAATATATAAGGTTTTTATCGAACAAACTGTCGAAAGCTTTGACTGCAATGTTTCTAATAAGAAAAAGCCCCAATGACAAACGAAGGTTATATGGTACCTGAACTATTGAGCACAGACAGGCTCATTGAAACATACTTTAGAATTCACTGTTGTGATATTATTCAGTATAAATAAGACCAAGGGCATGTTTATTACATTTTTTTATTTAAAACAAATGAACAGATATGAAGGCGATGCATATTGGTCCCCTTTCTCATAAGCAACTATTTTGATTGTGTAGACTTTTCTTGCCATCATGGAAAGGTTTACCACCAAATTGTATAGTTCAGTTGTGCCTACAGTTAAGGTAGTTCTGCACGTTTGATTAACCGGAAGAGAGACGACATTTATCCGACAAATTTGAACAATGCCTGCTAGCCGTTATACGGGTAAAATAGATGTTGTCGGGAATCTATTATATTTCGTGTATTAAGTGTTAAACAGTCAGTGCTTAAGTCTTTCTTAAGGTTAATTATGACAAAATACGTAGGTTTTCATTAAAATAATTCATAATAATAGCAAAAATAATCAGCAATGGTAGAAATCTAATTGATATTTTGTGAATTGTGAAAAGTTAAGTACAAGGACCTATAAATCTATTTGGTCATATGATTGAAAATAGGTAAACCTACAACTGAAAGTGGTATTACAATCTACATTTTGGAACTTTTTTCTATATCCGAAAATGTCATCAAATGTGCGATTTTCCCAATGCAGTCCATTGTAAAAATTGACCGGAGGACCATTAAATCGGTGACAGCAAAAAAAAAAAAAAACAAGCGCACGACGCATTTTTATTTGCTAATCTTAGTGTATTTGGAAGTTCCGAAACATTAGGGTTGAATCATATTCTACATGGTAATTTTTTTCCACCCACACGTAGAGAACTACATTGATATGTTAATCAAGACAAATTTGATGAAAGTTCTAAATAACGGGCAAGTAGAAAAATAATGGGATAGAAAATATGATAAATCACTTATGTATATTCAGTTCTGTTCAATATGTAAATCAATCTGTTTAAAACCATCTCCAGTTACCGCTACGCATTGGATCTGACGACAGGCTGTTGAGACTCGCCTTCACCAATCAGATTCTTGCTTTCAACATTTTGAAAGTGAAAGTAGAATTAAACCAAATGGATTCCAGTTTTAGTCAGATTGATATGTAAATATACTATGATCATAATTAAATATTGATATGTTGATTATCAAACAACAAACGATTGTATTCATCAAAACTATGAAAAGTAAAATGGTTTATAACGCTGTCCAATTTCCTGTCCCATAAAATGAAACACATAAAACACTGTTATAGGTATGTCCTAGTGTTTAGCCTGCAGTAGGTAATAAATAATATAGGACATCGGGTTTAACGATTAACAACAAAAATAATAGCCATTGACAAACGGGCATTTTAAAACTGTACAGCAGAATACATAACAGGTTTGCATACATGAAACAGAGCAACGGAAGATCACAAGAATGCATTCCTGTTTCCATATAGACCCACCTACAAAATCTTATCTGTGGAACATTATGTTTTCCTGTTTCTTCAACCAATTTGATTGCACTGGAGTATTTTACTGCAGAAAACGCATGGATCAAATGAAGAATCTGCAATTACTTTGGTACAATAAATTCAGTCTCTTATATCATAACACTCAATGTCAAGAAAAGAAATCCATTGATGTGCGTCCTGTCATATAAATAAGTTTTCAATTTTACGAAAGACCGCATCCAATAGAGCAATTGTCATTATTCAATGTTGGTAAATTAAATTATCTGTAAACGTAGATTTATTGTGTCACTTCACAACCCACTTCATAAACAAAGAGCAGAACGTATACAGTGCAACATCTGTAGAGCATCACCCTTTGGGAGATACAAATATTGACTGTTATGTAGAGGTTGTTGTTATGCAGAGGTAAATTTGATAGTATATTTCAACTTAGGGAAATTTTGATGATGTTGTTATAGAGAGGTTTTTGCTTAAGAGAGGTCCGCTATGGAGAGGTTGTACTGTATTTAATAATTATAATTTGTGGAAAATGCCATAACTATTTTTAATATCTACTGCCATGTCCTGAATACAACAGTACTGGTTTTTCCAGGAAGCGGACTAGAGAGTGGATACAATAAGCTTGAAGCTTTCGATCACACTCGAGCTAAAACAAATTAGTATAAATTGTTTTTAAAGAAATGAATTAATATTAGAATGACTATTACTTTTTGAAAATGCATAAACGCATCAAAAAGTATTTGGAATGTTCACTCGTGCATTTGTCGAATTAAAATCATTTAACTAGATTATAGAGAATTGTAATGACTCGGAGCTCGCTATTTTCTTGGAGAAAATGGACGAAAGACACAAACATAATACACGTAGGCATCTATCGTGTCATCAACGGAAACGTAAATAAATTAACGCGCATGTCTGCATTACAGCCAAAATAATGCTATCAAATGTGACCCTCAAGAAAGACTTAGACCTTTACGATACTAGAAAGTGCTAGTGTATGTGATGCGCTAGCTGTTGCACATTTCTTTAACTCTCATGAACAGACTCATTCAAACATAATCTGCTATTACTAATTTGCCTGGATGCGTTCCATGCATCCGAAAGATCTTCTGAACTATTACAAAGCAGTTTTTGAGTGATGTGTGGCGGTTCTTAAAACTCTCCCAGTACTTGAACGATGTCGTTTTTTTCTGGTCCTTTCGCATCATCTAATCCAGAATATTTGGGCACTGCACGAAACTAAAACTTACAATGACTTAGTTAAAAATTCAAATCTTCCATTGATGAAAATATACTCCAAGTGTGATCTGGTGTACTTTAATAATATGTTCTTTTAAATTTTGATAATGAACCTCCTATTTAAGCTACTCGCTCATAGTTTGGGTGAAATTTGTCAACATCTTCACTTGCATCAAGTTTGGCATAAAATGTATATATGACACTGAAAAATGAAAATATAAAAGTGGGTGAAAATAAAAGTTAGATATTGGTAAAATGCAAGAAGAATGTAAATTTTCAGCAACGGTTTTCTACCTTCTGCATGATATATTTGTTCATTTTAAGGAAGCATGCCTTACAAAAACATTATTTCAATACGGTCTCCTTATTTACAGATTTGTGCGACATGATTTCTCGTCTGAAATTGGTGGGTTAGTCCCTTAAAGGTTTGACCTTGATGCTTGTGGAGGAATATTTACTAACTGATCAAGCATACAAACCGTCAGATTAGTTGAAAAATGAATTTTCTTGTAGACATCCAGCTGTTTATTTATTCAAATGCTGCTGTGTTCACAGGTAATAATCCAGTTAAATGCAATTCAAGAAATATATTTGATTAGTTACATACGTTTACCTTATTAAGTAGTATGATAGAATTTAGCTTTGTCTTCCGTATAGCATAATTTGTCTCTAACGAAATATCTCTAACATAATGTACTTTGCGAAAAAAAGTTAAAATTAATAAATCAATAACTCCATTTTTGGGGCATTTTGTCCACAGTGGAACCAATAAAAAATGATTGCTTTTGATGTTAAGAATGGAAAATCAACAGTTTTCACATTATTTTTTTGTAGTTTCGAATGTCTTTGCTCGACCACCTGCGCACTTCAACATCATTTTAGCAAAGGAAACAAGTACGCTGATACTATCTATATCTATATTGTTCCTCTGGATTTATTCTTAATTTGCAATAAAGTATCTAAAGAGAAAATTTGATTAAATTTGAAATTAGAACTGAACCGAAATATGAATCCGTATAAACATGTAAACTTTTAATTAACTAAACAAATATTACAATTTAGCCACAACTTGCTACGATAATTTCTAATAAATGTTTTCGCGGTTCTTCTGATTTAAATTATGAGCAATTACTTTAGCAAATTAATTCCCTATAGCTTAAACTAAAGCTTATTTCTGCTCTTCAAATTTCTAAATCAATATTCTCCTTTCCGAAATTGCCGCCAAGTTTATTTTGATCACATGAAACAATTGAAAGTCAATATAGTGTTATAGTTTGTTCCGGAAGTTTTGTTATTGGCTTTTCAAAAGTTATTTCAAAACAAAGAACAAAAAGAGATAGAAATGTATCTAAAATTAGCAGCGGAAAAGGATGATATTGACTGTAAATTCGCACCGCCCAGTTATTGTAATTGTAAGTTTGGAAATAAACCGTAAATTTGATTTAAACGTAAACCTCGTATGTTCATGTTTAATAACTTTTTAGGAGTAGAAAAAATCTTTTCAGGAAAAAATGAATGATTCAAACAATTTCTTGTACACGTGTTAAGGTGAAACAGGATTACACTTTTAGTCATACAACTGACTTTTCTAGTTTGTTCAGTTAGCACATATACGAGATTTTAGAGAGACATAATCGTAAAAAAATGAAATATTCGTGGAATGTAAATGATACAGAAATGTTTTGAATTATGATGAAGAAATGTCCTTTAAAGGGGTTTTCTACAAGCTTTGTACACAGCTTCCATGTTGCAATATTTCAGTAATAATTATTGTTTTCGATTTAGATACCATTTTCTCTTCTCTGTGGAGATCCGTAGCCTGTCACAAACTAGGAAATTGTACGAGGTTTTAAAAGTACAAAATGGAAAAATGAATTTTTCACATGACACTTTTGCAGCGGATATCCAGAATTTTTGCAAAATTATGTGGAATCATAACTAAATTGGAAACAGCTTAAAAAGATTATTTCGCAAAAATGAAAATACGGGGGTTTCGACGCTGACGAAATGCAGGGAGTATCTTCACTCGCTGAAACTTACTCGCTACATAATAATCGGTTAGACTAGGTCCTAGACTATAATACATCATTTTTATTTTTGTGAGTATAGTCAGTCTATATCATATGTCCGATAATACTACAATAACTTTTCAAAGAAAGTCGCTAATTAAAAAATAGACTGGCATTTGTCACTACTACAAAAATTAAAATACAAAAACCGGAAATTTCGTGACATTCTTTATCATCAGTCTAGCGGCTAGTCTAATAATTGGTCTGCTATGTTACATAAAAAAGGAGCATTGTACAGATTGCGAATGTTACATCTTGATTACTGTGTCGTACTGAATATCTACCTACAATTAAAATGATGTATATATCAGGGGCTGTATTCATAAAGCATCTTAAGTATAAGTATAAGAAATTGATTATTTACTTAAGTATTACTTAGGTTAGAAATTTATTTTACTTAAGTATATTTGTTATTCATAAAACAACTTAATAAGTAATTCTTGTTTTTTATTGTGGACCAAAACATTAAAAAAACAACATTAATTTCAGACATATACACCATTTACAATTATGTTTAAAGTGCTTTTATCTGAAAACAACACTTTAATCGTACTCACTACGCTATTTTATTTTCTGACTTAAGTCATTTCTTACGTATTTTAAGTTTTAGCTGTTTTATGACTAGAACTTAAGTTTTTACTTAAACTTAAGTTGAAATCACCACAAACTTATGTAAAATCTTAAACTTAAGTCAAAACTTATACTTAAGATGCTTTATGAATACGGCCCCAGGTCAATATATCTGTCAGTATACTACGACATAACGCAAACAAATTTTCTGTGTTTTCGTGACGTTGCCTATCGTGAATGTCAGCTATGCTGTAACGGATCCAGGCGCCTATTGTTCTTGGATAAATGAAATAACAAAGACAGAAATTTGGTTTCCAAAACATGTTCATAAAAGAAATAATCAAATAAGACATCAAACTGAAAATTCAAAACAAATTCGAATAATTAAAAAAAAATTTTAACGTCAGTTGCTGCTTTCTACGATATTGCCGACATAATCATCCTCCAAGCCCACCTTGTTCCTTTATGTCCTTGTTCTGTTATTGTTGTCTATTTGTATTTCTGTAAATATATGCACTAATCTAAACATGTAAACGCCCTCTACAGAGTTGCAAATATCTTTAACATCCGTTTAAACTGGCGACCATTTTCCGCAAAAAAAAAAAACAACAAATCTTGGTATTTGTCGAGTTCGAAGACTCAGTGATTAACCAGTCAAACTTTAGGAGCCCGATATTGGCATTGAAACTACTTTCTACATTACTGGACGAGAAGCAAAATGCTGTCGTGTTTATCCTCGTATAACTTCAGCAGTAAGGGTAGTACTACGACAGGTATAAATCATTTAATTTATGACTTATTCTAAAACGATTGTACATGCTGTATCACTGTCTTACAAACATACCGTCAAAACTGACTTTTGTGTGTAAATAATAACGCGGCGTATTAATAACATTACACAACAGTTACACATCCTACTTTGATCAACATTTACATGAAACAAACAAAATCTTTAGCAGTATATGTATAGATATAAGTACATTATTCAAGAAATATACACACAATTTATTAGTCAAGGGAAACCTCAACGACAGAAAAACAAACGAGTAATGATACATTGTGGGGAAAAATCTAAGGCATTTCAATGCTTTAATATTTATTGCATGTGCAAGTTATATCTTTGGCAAAATGTCAAATCATGGTCTTTATTACGTCAAAGTCAATGTTTCATCGTGTATTACTGTTAATTGATACATAATAATATCCCATGAAAATAGCAATTAAATTCAATATTTCTGTGATGTTATCCTGTAACCTCTATTACTTTTACTACATTTTTTGTATTATGTTTACGATAAACACTTTCATAAAACATGTCAATAGACTTGAGTCTAACATTACGGCTTGTGCAAAATAACTTCTGATTAAAAGGTTATGACATCAGTGCAGACCGGTTCCAAACAGTGAAAATTGAGTCTATACATCGTGGCAACGAAATGTAATACTGTTTAATTTCTGTCGAGCTTCCTATGTTATAGAATGGACCAGGACGTTGCCTGTCTGAAATATCTAATATAGAGGCTCTTATAAGTGAACAAACTGTCGAAAGATTTGGCTGCTACAGTTCTAATAGAAAAATGCCCTCGCTGTTACAAACTGGGATTTGAAGCATAATATATACGGTACCGTACAAACGAAATGAATTATTAAAATGGAGCAGTACTAAGTACATATATGAGCAAAAGCCTATTGAATTTATTTATACAAAATAAGTTAAACACGTAATATTGATGATGTTTAAGTAAGGTATAAGTGGTGCGTATTCTTCCCCTATCACAGAAAGTCGTCTGGATAGGTATTTCTGTTACCCTACCATCGGTGTAGTAACAGCGGTGTCCTATTTACGTCATCTTTATTATACATTCGTTCACTATGTTAAATACCAAATGCTGAACAATGCTTTAGATTTTTATTCGAAAATATTAACAAAAAAGTTAAAGTGAGAAAGGTCTGCTTTGCTTAATAAAAAATATCAAATTTAGTTAATGCTGAAAACGGATGGTCAAACAAAGAAAAATAAACTTGTCCTTCCATCGATATTAACAGGTTGTATACACAATCTCCAATTACCCGTATCTAGTAACACCAAAGACTCTGCCTGTTATGTCAACATAGTTAGCCACACATATCTCGAATTACATGATTAGCTGAACAAAATGCGAACATGTTCATATTTCTCAACGACAGTATAAAGAAATATACTTTTGGTAATATAATTTCACAATTATAGTAGAAGAAACACAATGATTTTCTAAAGTTCTTTATTCCGTTTAAAATGAAATGCATAACTATGCCTAGAGATATCGGTCACATGACGAGGTGATTTTTGACGATCTATGATAACAGACTTCTGAGCAATATCAAACATACCAAGTCAGCGACTAGAAAAGTTAGCCGGCAGAACATTTGACAGAAAGTTCCTACCTGGTGGTAATTCACGTAGCACCACACCTTACAAGAAGCCGAGTTAAAGGCTAACTCCTGTCTGCGAAATCCCTGTCACACTAAGCGAGGTAACTCCATCAGAACCTAATGCTGTCATAAGAGCTAGACTAAAGGAGTTGTAAGATGCCTTTTGTGACGACTTACCTGATGATAACAAAGCTCCAAACAGGAGCATATTTTCCGCAATTTCCATTAGTCAAGACCAGCAACAAGTCTCTAACTTTGCCTACAACCCAGTCATTATGGCCAAACCTACAGACTACAGCACTGTGTAAACAACGCTTCTTCGGGCAAAAGAGGTTATGCATAAGTTAGGTCAAAGTCATATCCCTGTCTTTTTTACATGGACTTGTTGTCAAAAGATCTTGAAATCGTGTGGAGTCAAGACTATTCTTTGAAAGGTGTTTTCCGTATCGAAGATGTGATGCATCTTTTCATGTCTGTCTCACTGGAGTAGGCTTTTTATATGGGGAAGCAGGTTTGAAGAATCTTCTGACTGATGCTGGAACATATAGCTACAGCGGACAATACCATGACCGGGTAGGATTCCGACCGGGCATTGACAGCCTTCAAGTTGATTGTATTTTTTTATACAGCCCGCTGTTGTTCAACTTTCACAACTGGTGCCTAAATAACAACAAAAATATGCATCAAGATGTCACATCGATGTTGTCAAAATTCAAATGTATTAATGAGGATTCGTATCCATTCTCCAAAATATAGAGTTTCTTCAAACCATTGCGATTAATGTGGTGCCACTGTTCGACGATTTCCGACAGGAACGGCGGAAAGTAACCCCAACGTCCCTAGTATTGCACGATTACATGGACACCTGTGAAACTTCTCCTGTCGTGACATCTACAAGGTCTCCACACTGGAAAGTTCACCAGTACGCCAAACTACAGCTCATGTCTTTGTTTTTTTGTGGTTAATCGCATAACTTACGTTACGTATATGACAGTTCAATTTTTACTAATAACAGACTACCGACAGAAGCGAGGAAACCAAAGGTCGAAATCTTTAATTGGGCAACAATGTTTTAACGGTTATTGGCTATAAATGCATATATAAAGTACCATCTGAACATGTATTTGCATTTGAAAATACAACGGAACCGTTAAGTATGTTCAGTGATGAAGGACACATGATCAAAACAAATAAGCCAGATTGCATGACAAAACTGTTGCCAAATAAATGGGAAATGACAGAGAGCCCAGCAGTGGTTATATTTGATGGCATGGCTATCGTTCAGATAATACATGTTCATAGTGAGCAGGAAACATTAACTGACATCATGGCAGCTAAGTTTCAGTCCTACACAACCAGTAAAAAGCCCTTGAAATCTCGCCTAAAATGACGTAAATTCATATCATTTTAGACAAATTCAGCAGAAATAGTTTTAAACAAAGACACAAAAAGGTAGAGGGGACAGCAGCATTAGCAGCTGTCAAATTGTCGATCTCCGAAGTGAGCTGAATGTACCAAAGGTCTGGAAGAAGTTTTTACGCAGCGGGGAAAATATGGAAAGACTTCTACAGTTCTGTTTTGAATACATGGCGGAGCATGCGTGTAGACAATTAAAACCACAGAACGAAAATTTGCTCTGCACATGTATATATGTCAACAGGAAAAGAAACTGCAAACACGAATGATAGACGAGTCATTCCAGTTCACCAATTAAACCGACAGACTAACCGGGAACAATTGAACACTGCACAGCGGATACTTTGGAAAGGGTTAGAGGAGACCATTTAAAATGCATGCTGACAGAGAGGGCGACACAGTACCAGTCACTATGTCACATTTTTGAGGATCTACTGCTTACTGACTTTCATGAGATTGCGTGGACTAAGTTTGTTATCAGTCTGTTTGGAGGTAATGATACGCAAACCCTGCATCAATTAAGGTGCGTCAAAGCCAAACATTCAGTTTACCCCAGGAACATTCTACAAACAGCAGACAGTCTCTGTCTTCACCTGCAGCGATGTGTGATCCAGTTGTGAATATAGCGCCACGCCACTATAGCACAGCATGATCTTCCTCCACTAACTGAATTTGGATACGAAGTAGATTAAAACGGGATAAAGCCGAAAATGAAGAACAGGCAGCAGCTGCGCAAAATTAATAAATGACCTCGTCTGCAGGTGTGAAATATGCAGTGAAACGTGCATATATTTTGAAAACAAACAACCATGCACAGTGGCATATTTTTGCACCGGGAACACTAACTCAGAGGACATGAAGTGTATGTACGTTTATACACTGGTATCAGTCTTGTGGAGCACAATGGAATCTCGGAAGATTAATAGAAAGTAACTGTCGTGTTTATGCCAGAAAACAGATACGATGTATTGCTTATAATAAAACTGGATCAACAAGACAATATATGGTGTAATACACTGGCATTTATTAATAACTTAACGATGGTATGTCATGAAGTACATATTTGTAAAAATGGTGCTCCGAATGTATTACGAGTTTTGAGGTACCAACTTCAAATACTTATTTATTAATGACATTCTGCTTTTCGGAATTCGATTCATTTCGCGTTTATACATTTTGTAGACTTGTTGTTAATCATACAACTCTGACAAAACTCATTTGGTAAAAATTCAGGTGATCACACCCAGTGCTGTCAAAAGCACTTGACAATTTGCACATATGATAATTCTTTCTTTCAAATGTATACATACATCTGTACGTACACTCACTAAAGGTGAAATATAGTAGCTGTCTTTAGTTAAATAGTTCATACAGTGTTTATGTAAAATGTAGAGGCCTATATTGTCTATTGTTAATGTTAACATACAATGTATACTATAGGCTGATTAGCTTACTAAGTAAGTCAGCGCTATATCTGGTTTGAATGATGGTGATGGACACAAGTGTTTTGAATTTAGTAAATACTAATGTAACAGCCCTTAGCTATCAATTTAATGTAAAAAAAATGCACCTGTTTGTTCAGTTTGTCAGTCATCATTTTGGTTGACATTCTGGCTAAAATTTTCGTCACCATATTGGGTTTTTGACTTGTCATTAAGTTAGATAATTTTTGTTACTGTTTATGAGAATATTGTCTGCATTCATGAATCAGATAGTAATTTTTCATTTATAAAATATAACTGCCGAAACTAACGTTATACAAGGTTCAGCTTAAATTGCATTTATATTTCCTCACCCACTATAGAACGTTACAACATGATGGCAACACACTTACACTTATCATTTATATGATATAAATCTTTATATACATAATCCGAACTACCATTTCGGCTTAAAGCCACTATATTTTGAACGTCCTTTGCAAGCCTACGCATGAAATTGCTAAACCCAATCACTAATTTTGAGCTTAATCTATCATGTTTTAGGTGAATACAAGATTAATGAACACATTTTCATATATTAACATTTAAAAGTTCGTAATTTTCTCATTTTAAGCCGATTTTAATTTTTTACGGCCATAAATGATACTTAACATAATGAACAAAAGAACAGCGTTAGGTTTCGCTTAAGCATTGCGAGCTTTAAGATATTTTATCACAATATATTTGCAAATATTGTGCATATTCAGACTTGCATTTTCGTGTTGGTTTGTTACAGTATTATCTAGAATTTGTGAAACAATATTTTCACTCTTCAATTTAACAGCTCTTGTTAACTGTCAGTTAGTACTGTCTATATGTATTGAGGGACGTCGAGTTTCTAGACTAACTCTGAAAATGACAGTCAGAGACGAAAAGGCATTTGGTTTTGAAGTTGTAAAATACAAAAAAAAAGTAATAACGGATCAACTGTTTTATCTTTGCTATGCATAAAACAAAGAAACAAAAAATATTATAACCATGCAAATACGATCCAGACCAAATGATTTGATCTTCTATACTTACGAGGATTCTGTCTAAGAACAACATAACGTTCACAGTTTTGTCTTCAGTTACGTTGCAGAAGTAGTTTACAGCTTAAGAAGCATTGATTAAATGTAGAATCAGCCATTACTGAAAAACAGAGATGAATTCAATCTGTTTTATAATAGCACAATTGTGCATGTATCTATGAAAAGCTATTATTTATTTTCGTCATGTCATATAAACAATCGTGTTTTAATTTTCCAGGAGACCGCTTCCAATGAAGACAGTGTCATATTCATCAATTTTGGTGAATCAAATTATCTGTAAACTGTATTTATCTTTTTAGAACATCATAAAACTAACAAACGACACTCAATCTCTCTTGCTTTACTGTCTAATGTTACAGGACCTTACACACTTTTGTGTGCGTCAAGCGACAAAGATTATAAGTAGAAACAGTTTATACCTATATATTTTAGCTCCATTGTGATGAAAGCTTCAAGCATATTTTAACCACTCTCAAGTCCGCTTCTTGGAAGAAAAATAAACAGTAATGGTGTCATGGTGAAAAGCAAGGTTATGTTGAAGCATGTACAATTTGCTAACAGCAACATTGAACCGCTCAATGGCTAGGAGGAAGGGGATGTCAGGAGGAAGACTTGTCAGTAGTAGCAAGCTGTAGGGCAATTATAAAGTGAATGAATTGATATGAATTAATGATACTATATATATTACAAATTCGATTACTATATTTATGAATCACATAACATGAAAATGGCATATCCTCTGTAAGACAGTGTTTTTCAGAAGACCACTTCCAAAATAGTACACATTGATACTCCGTGATGCTTGCTATAAGGCAAGGCATGCCATATGGATTGGGAACCTTAATGTAGCTTTTGAAAATGAAAGCATGTTATTTATCATGTCGAACATGAGCATTTCGACTCGGCCAACTGTAGCTTTGAAAAAGTAAAATGCATTAAATGAGTATCCTGAAACAAAAATGATGCCGTGCTCGCTATTTGTTAAGGAAACTTATGCGAAAGGAATCGGATAGGAGTTCAAAATACTGAAGGCTTCTCATGGAAATGTCTTTACATGACAGCAAACATAAAAGAAACAAAATTTCAATCGACCCAATGATCTTAATACCCGCCTTTGAGTTAAAAACCAAATTAAGTCTGATTGCATTTTAAAAGTACAGTCTGAATGCATGCAACAATAAATGGACAAACTGGGATCACTGTCACTAAAGACAGGATCGCTAAAACAAGTGAATGAAGTATTGCCATGCAATACAAAGTCCCCTACTAGTAGGTGACTTTGTTCATTTTAACTGAGGTATAACCTAATGGTTCGATATACGTCAATGATGTATATACCACATTGTGCTATATATACAACATGTTTTACAACACAAGACTTGGATTATAATTTGCATATACAAAATCTACTATTGTTGATAGGTAATATTTAAATTCATGAATGTATGACGAAGTTATGGACTGAGCAGGAAAAAACCTTTTGATCTTTATTTCCAAGAGTGACTTTGATCTTTAATTAGGGGTTGCAAACATTATGGGAAACATTTGTGTCAAGTAATATTAAATTCCTTAAAGGATGTCAGAATGAACGACTGGAAAGGAAAACTCCTATTGATCTTGGCCCTCAAAGTGTGACATTGACCTTTGAGCTAGGGCCTGACATGTTTTCTCATTATAAATGACACAGTTATGGGCTAGCAACCAAAAATATCCTTGACCTCTAAGCTAGGGATCTGACTGTTGCGCAAGACAAAACATCTTATAAGGGAGAACGTTTGTGTCAAGTAAAGTTAAAATGCCGATGAAAGAACAGTTGACCATACAGGAAAGAAAACATTTGACACTCGACCTCTGGGTGTCATCGTGGCCTTTGAGATAGGAATATGGCTGTTGCGCAAGACACGTTGTCTCATTACGGGATACATTTGTGGCAAGTTAAATTGTAATCCCTTATTGAATTGCAGGGTTCTAAACTGGACTCGAAAAAGACCATATTCATGTCATGTTAGCGTTTAACCGCCATGTGTAGCTAGGAGTCAAGCTTTTCCATGTGACAGGTTGTGTCTTACTATAGGGAACATTTGTGCCAAGTAATATTAAAATCCCTTGATGAATGACAGAGTTACAATGTATGAACGAAATTGCGAACGGACGGAATAACAGAATAGTGGAAGGGAAGGCGGACGGACGGATCAGCGCAATCCTATAGTCCGCAAAACTTGTTTTCAACCTGTAGAGGCTAGTAAGACATTGTTACATACTGGAGATTTTAACAAGGAAATTTCATTTCTATTCTGTATGCAGAATATTTCATCTGATGCGATGTACATGAAAATTATTTTTTCCTTCTGAAAGAAGCTCTCTACGTTCAACAAAATTACTTTCTATGTTCAGCAATATCTTTATAGGATCAGTGAACTTTACAAAGAGATTAATACAAGATCGTTAGTTTGCTTACACAGAATTATATATCTAAACTTACCATGATTGTTGTTGTACGACAAATTGACATTAAATGCTCTGTTTTTGAACCTAATATGGCATGCAACACGCAACATTAACATCAATGTTAGAGATTTATTTCCTAGCAGGGCCTATTTCTTAACATAATGAAACAATTTAGTTATTTGGTACGAGACTTCAACGTCAGTGGATGTAATAAAATTATGAGATATTTACTTATTGTGACGTTCAGGTATTTAGTAGCTGCGTCTCTAGTTTTTATAGAGACAGAAAGAGAGAGAGAGAGAGAGAAAGAGAGAGGGAGAGAGAGGGAGAGTCTCTTAATATTGTCAATAATTAGTTTCAGTCTTATCAACCGAAATATGAAAGAAAAAGTAAGCATATTACATGATATTCAAACCATGCTGTAAACTTCTATATATGACATTTTTATTATTCACACTTATTCCATATATGTAACACGATGACAACAATATTGCACGCAGACATAAAATTAACCTTTTTCTTTATTCGAAATCACTTCCTGTTTATGTGCGACTGAAAATTAAAGAAAAGTAAAGAAATTGGCTGAAAATATATCAGTTGAATGACTTCAGCACAATGTACGAAGCCGTACGAATAGCCACCTGCGGTTTATTTCACTATTCATACGGGACCGTACGATTAGCCACTTCCATTAACGTAGTTACGGATGTATCCGAATGATGGTGGTTGTGTCACTGAAACCGAAAGTAACATTTTTATATCCGTCTCCATCGGTGGAATCTATCAATTTACAAGTAAATTTATCAAGCCAATGTCTTCGTGAACGGACGTTTTATGCGTTTCTGTAGAAAAATGACCTTTCTATTACATTCGCTACGTAATCTTATCTGGCCAGTATTATAACTTTAATAATTTTAACTACAAATTATTTTTATGCTGTAGCTACTTATATTATCATATACTGTATTCAGATTTCAGTTTAAAGATGTTCTTGCCTCGGTCTTGTTTACAAAAGAATAAATAGCTTTGTATTTTCGTGTTTTTGATCAGCACAATTTTCACCAGTGTCAGTCACTCATGGCCGATCACCCCATTTACTAATAATTTTACTAACCTCAGAATGACACTTTCAATATATAGATAGTACATACGATAACAAAGAACAAAATAACATCATTGAACTAAACAACTACTGATGATTCAAATACACAATACCCTTGTCGAAGATAATAGCGTGTAACTCAAAACGCCCACATTGTCATAAGAAAATGGCAAAATGCCCCTAATAAAGGCCAATTAGCTCAGCAGTGAAGCAATTCGATGTGTCAGTTCATAAACTCAAGAAAAACAAGTAATCAAATATTCGAACACTAATTTCAAGGACTTAATAGTAGTTATGTGTTTTTGTCTCCTTAGACGGTGTTTAGCAATTTTCTCTTACAATTTCTTGTTGCTTCCGATTAGCTTCAACGTTTCAGAATATCTCCATGCCTCTAAACGCAGTACACCATAAGCAAAGTACAATAATTTGTACTTAATATTCTTATAAGGAAAAGCACTCTTACCGCCTTTTCATGTCTGGGGTAAATAATTTTAGTAAACTTGTGATGTTTTATTATTTTTGTCCAAAGTATAATTCTATTTGAATTCTTTTCTCAAAATAAAAATAAATACATTCTCAAACTTAATTTAGTTCGGAGCCGGCAGTGCCGTAGATGTGTGTACATATTCCCTTTCCCTACAAGTAATTTACAACTTTTTCACATAATCATAGGTTGATTTCAAATTTCTTCAGATATATTGTCATCTTCAAAATTGTCAAGAGAATAGTTACTCCGCCAAGGGTTGAACTCTTCGTGTACTGTGACTACTGAGCTTACTAGGTGTAGAAAAGGTGAGACACGTAAAGGTATTTGGGAGACAAAGGTCTACTGGGAAAGCTGTTTAATATATGTGCTCGTTGTTAACTTGTATCTCTTATTTTATATTAAGCCTATAGCTAAGTTCCTTGTCAGCTTATTATTTAAATCAGTAGCATTATTTTATATACTGGTTTTCCCCATGCTATTTTTTATTAATTTGGTAAGGGTGAATATGAAACAGTTTAAATATTTCTTTGAATATAGTAACATTTGTATTTTATGCATTTCTTGTTGTAAATTATTTTTAAAAAATCCAAAACAAACATAAGGCAAAGAACTTCTAGAAAATTTTACCGAAGTATCCCGCACAACTGATTTGTTTACATAAGAATAGGTTTTAGTCATTATTGTAGATATTAATAGAAATACGTTTCTGATAGCTACCTTTGGAATATCTAAAATTTTTGGTGCAGTTAAAGTTAACATAAAAGAATTGAAATGTTCAGTGTAACAGTCGTTTGAATAATGATTTTACTTTAACATATTGTTCTGAAATATATTGTTATACAAAATATTTTGTGAGAAATAAACTTAATAGAACTTTATTAAAGCAAAAACAAACAGGGTCAGTGAAGATTTTATTCACTGCTTGGATATTATAACATCTGGACCTTGTTAAAGTATTTTACTTCAATATTGTATTTTTTGTGTATGCTTCTTGCTGGCTTTTTTTTATTAATGTTTGACTTGGAAAAAGTATATATTTCACAGTATATGGAAATATTTCCACGGTGTGAATTTCTACCGGAGGATATATTCGTGACAGAAATATTCACCGGAAGAAATTTCCGAGAGGTTTAAATGTTAATTGTATTTCTATTTATATATCAATCAATCAATTTAGATCTCTTTGGTTTTCGGACATGCACAGTTAATAACGGGTAACCCTTTCCTTGCATTTCATCTTTCGGAACTCAAAAAAAATGGTAGGAATGAATGAATATACGTAAACTATATTTTATCAAATGTTTTATTTTATCATCTTAATGTTATCAAAAGGGAAACTTCTAAATAGTGCAAAGGGTGGCGATCAAATAAGGATTTCTAAAACACAACAATGACTTATTTATGTTAGAATTATCTACGTACTCTACGTACTAATTTATTAATTTTCTGACTGACTGCTAAATGTCCATTCACTTTTTAAAAGGAGATCATTTGTATTTTAACATCCATAAACTGTCATAAATACTTCCTTTACAATAGCATTTTGTCTGTTATCATTTCAAAACTGGATTAAACAGCGCAAGTAATATTGAATTTAAGTAAATAGCATAAAAATAATATGTACTTTATCAGTATCAATCACGCTACCTTGCTCACTAAGCCAGATTTTTGTTATATTATGCTTTATGACACGAAATCATAGTTGATTTCACTTCTAACAAATTAAATCATTTGTCATGATGCCTCAGTTACATTAATGTAAACTAGCTGTAGAAAATAAATGAAACCTTATACTTTTTATCCAAAAATAAGTGGGATGCTTTGCGACATAAACTTGAATTCAATGAATATTTATATTTTTATTGCTATTTCAAGTGCAATATTGAGGTTTTAGATATTCAGGATAGCCTGCTATTTACATTATATTAATTCTTAACTCAGCATGTCTGAACATAATATTAGAAATTATTTCAGTACATCATAGTACTATAAGAGTTATTAACTATTTAGGAATTCTGCATACTAAGCACAATATAATTTAATAACTCGTATAATGTTCTTAGCATTCATTCAGTCTAGATAAGGTCACGAGAAAAGATTAAGACGGTTCACATTTCAATGATCGATACCCTAAATTGACTGACAATTTAATAAAAAAGGGAAAAAGAAATAATTGTTACAGAAACTCTAACAAATTAGTGTATAAGAATTTCAGATATTGTGGTTTGAAAGAATTTAAGACGGAAAGTGTCCTGTACGAAACTAGGACCTCGTTTTACAGCTGTAAAACGTCTGTAAAAGACCTGTATTTTGAAATCACATCTGTAAAAGACATGTAATTGGAAATTATGTCCAGAAATGACCAGTTGAAATTTACAGGTACAAATCATGCAGGTCTCAAAAATACAGCGGTAAAAAAAATTAGTTAAAAGTTACACCTGAAAATGGTCATGTCTCAAAATTTAAAGATTTGGAGGAAAACACGAGTATTGTCAGCCATTTTTAATGCACTTTTGCGGGATATAAAAGAAATTTACAGAGACACCATATCTTCTAAGATATTGGAATTTTAACCGTTATGGAGTAGGTGCAAATGTTTGATTATCTAATTAGTTGTAAACGGACATGTTTAAGTACATATATTAACTATTTACACGTCTATATTTGAAGCTGATAAGTTTAAAAGTCATAATGACAAGATTGTCATATGTTTTCATGACAAAGAAAGTTTTATAAACAAGATCTGATGCATAGTTTCTACCTTATATCATACTCATGAATTTCGCAATTGCTTTACTGTAAACAAAATTCATTTTGTTCTTAACTTACTAGATAATTTATTTTGCCATTTTTATAGTAATTGCTACCCTTTCTACAGAGTTGCAATCCGTCTGAAGCTGTAAAGTCAATGTTGTTTATAAAATCTACCAGTGTAAATTTGAAATATTCACGACTGTAAGTTTGAACAAAAATACATTTTTTTTACAGCTGTAAAATTTCGTACAGGGTGTTAGTAATTAAGAACTCATATGAAATTTCCGCAGACAAATACAATGTGTTCCAAATCTATGCTTGTGTTCTACTGGAAGATTAACCTGCAACAAATGTGACAGACATTTGCTATGACACCTCCGAAACGAATACTTAATGACGCAATTCAGTACTGAATAACCGATTGTTTTCAGGTCATGTGATTATGAGCGATTTACAAAGTACTGGATATATCTTCTCAAATCATTTTTAAATTGCAAAATGAGACATCAGTTTGCACACTCTATGTGATATAAAATCATCCTAGCTTAGAAACAATCTGAGAGAACAAGCATAAAATGAACATGAGAAAACCCGGGAGACTTTACAAGAAAATTGCTTTTCTGTCTGTGAAAATATTCCTTGTAAATGCTCATTCTACTTTTAATAGACTTTAATCAAAATAACACATCAAGTGTTTGCACGTTTGCAACAGCCTTTTGTGGCGAGATATGCCGCACAATTCGAGAAGTATAGTTCTCGCCATTACTCTCTAAATCAAGTCGTGTTTGTCAGCTGTGGCGCACGTGCTATTTATTAATTCTTGGAAATTTTTGTATTACATCGACAGCTAAATGTATTTAAACCTTTTAAACCTTTTTCTATTTCTCTGAACGTTCTCGAACCCGCCTGCATAGCATTACACTGAGCGCTCAGATGTACGGACTGGCATATATTACCCCTGCTGACTTAATCTTATGCCATTTTGTGCAGAAGTTAGCTGTTAGCTGTTGCTTGCAGAAAACAGGTTTTTACTGGTACAAAATCCTAGTTAAGTTTACTGCCCGCCTTCGTTACATAACTCGGATACTGTTCAGCAAAGAGATACGGTTACATAAGTACTTTTGGAACTCTTTATTTTCTCAATGTAGAATGTCCCCGAAATAGAAAAACATTGATTCTGTTTTAAGTTTTAGATTTTCGTTACTCATTTGTATTCATTGCTAAAGAACACCCCTTAAGCGCATAAAAGTTTCTTGAAAGTTTGAGCTTAATCAGAAAAAAAGTAATTCGAAGTTGTTTCGTGATGGATGATTTCCAGTTGGGTTTATTCGTCATCCGGACTCTATGATCCAGTAAGCTTGTTTAAGATAAAAGGTCAAGAGAAAATCATACTGGCTTTATCATTGGTGATAATTTAAGCTTATTTTGAGCTAGAGATCATAGTGTTGCGCATAACACAACATCTCATTATTGGGAACATTTTTTTTTTCAAGTAATATTAAAATTCCATAATGGACGAGAGAACAGTTGATCTGACAGGAAAAGATCTCGACATGTGACATTTGACCTTTGACTGTGACCTTGACCTTTGAGCTAGAACTATGGGTGTTGCGCAAGACACGCTGTCTCATTATGGTAACCCTTTGAGCCAAGATAAATTTTAATCCCTTTATTTGTTAATGAATTGCAGAGTTTTGGACCGGACTCTAAATAGACCCTGTTCGTGTAATGTTAACGTTTGACCGCCACGTGTAAACTTGGCCTTTAAAGCTAGGGGTCCATGTTTTATTATTGGAAATATTTGTGCCAAGTAATATTATAATTTCTTGATGAATGACAGGACTATGAACCGGACGGAATGCCTGTATAGCAGACGGACATACGGACGGACGGAACAGTGCAATCCTAAAGTCCTCGAGACTGGTTTTCAGCTAGTATGGGCTAGTAAGACATTACTGCGATTTGGATTCTTGAACAAAGATTTTTCATTTTCATACAGTGTTCTGAATATTTCATATGATGCGATGTACATGAAAAATATTGTTTTCTTCTGAAACAAACTCTCTACGTCCAACAAAAAATACTTTCTATGTCCAACAATATCTTTATAGCATCAGTGCTTTATACAAGGAGATTTATACAAGACCATTCGTTTGATTACACAGAATTACATATCTAAACTTACCATGATTGTTGTTGTACAGCAAATTGACATTAAATGCTCTGTTTTGAACCTAGTATGGCATGCAACACGCAACACTAACCTCAATGTAAGAGATTTATTTCCTAGCAGGGCCTATTTCTGAACATAATGAAACAGTTTAGTTATTTGATACGAGACTTCAAAATCAGTGCATGTAATAAAAGTATTGAAGCTAAGGTCAATCTGGAATACTTTTGGTACTTTTGTCTTGTCAATATCTTTAAACGCTCAAACTTGGAACTTTTTGTCAATCGTTTTCTAATGTTTAAAGTGTACTCATGATGTTTAAGAACAAGTTACAGTTTAAGAACTGCATGAACTTATTTTAAGTGTAACTTGTTGAAAGCAGCATTCGAAAATTCACTTTAGAATATTTACGTTAATACAGATATATACCCAAGAAACATGGAAACAAGGTAATACAGATACATAAGATACGTTTGTTTTTAAGACAACAGAACAAACAGATATAAAGCATAACAAATTTCTTATTAATGTATTTATATCAAAACATTTATATCGAGTAGGAATTGCATGCTGGTTTAAACATGGTGTTCAGCATATGTCATTAGAAATACATCGGAAATCTTAACATAGTTTATTTCTTACAAATTGCTTTCATATACGCACGAATAGATAACAAAATTGGCCAGTTTTTTATGATATCCACCAGATAAGACCGTAATATTTTTGTATTATATAACAGAGAATGAGATTTGCGATACTGCAGAGTGCGAAATAATGGACTCTCGCGCTTTACCGATTTAAAACTTCAGAGGAGTGAAGCTAGTTTTAAAAGTCTAGCAAGGAAGCTACTGGTTACAATTTTCATGTATCTGGTATACCGCTGTAAGGGATCGAGCCCATGGACTCCGCTCTCGAATCGGACGCACAACCAGTAGGCTACTGTGGTGCTTGAAAGTTAAAAGAATTACAAGTCTTAAGTAGTAACCGCAATTCAAAAATGTATATTTACAGTCATGTGCTCTAAATTGTATGTACATTGTCTATTACTAATCTGGTTAATTCGATCACTTTTCGGAAACTATACTTAACATGAGCAGGATTCACAACATCTTTCATTTCGAAAATATATAACTGGCACCTTAGCAAATATAAAAGTTAGAAGATAGATTGCAAGTACCAGAACGTGGGAGCGCACACTAACAATGAATATATTACCTTTAGATAAAGAGCGCTTCACTCAGGCCTTTCCGAAAAACAATTACACACCATCCATCTAATAAAATTGTTATATCAATTCAAAATAGTTCAAACAACTTACAATATAATAATAGTCCTATCTTTCTTGCACCTGTTTTCTTTAATGTTGCCCTTAATTAAATGCCAGTAACTTTAACCAAATACTATTTTATCAGTCCATGACATGTACGTTCACTCACGATAAAGCCATATACTTTTTCAACAAATTCTGTCCTAAAAATGGAGTGTCTTTTTTACCTTTTAGTATCTAAGTTTCTTCTAGGGACGTTTTCAAGAAATATTTAATAAGTTATATTAAGCGATATTACTCTTTTGTGAAGAAACGACCGAAATGTTTTTAAACAATTTTGAATGAAAACGCTCACTTTTCAGGTATTACTTTTGATCAGCTCACGGTATTGTTAAACTAAAATCTTACCCTGACCTCACCAAATATGTCTGAAAGTCAATCAGTTGGACTTATAGTGAATGTGTCGCTTTATAAACGGATTTATAACAAGTCATCATATTCAAACGGACATAGAAACATTTATTATGTCTGGGTTTGTATTTGTTCCACAACATTTATTTCAGTGTGGGGGATCACGTGACCCAAAATGGTACGAAACACGGAAATCAATATGGCGGATGATTTTTTATTTGTTTACCAATTTTCATAAGTTTATAAAAACTACAAGATCTATTTCACACGTTTTATAGCACAGTCTATGCGCATTTTAATGCACTTTCCAGCAATATATGTGTCTTGTCTACGTGCCCTATAGTTTCTGAGTTACCTTCGAGGTTTTGACCAAACCGGGGATAATTTTCTATAAAAAAATACTACGATACACGTAATCACTATTTGCACACAAAAATCTATGTAATTTGCAGCTTTTCGTACTTGTTTCAATCTGTAACTGTTAGGTCGTTATCATATAGTAAACATGCACACCCAATGTTTGTTCATGATCTTTCGCAAATTCTTGCAAAAAAAATGGACAAACTACTGAAATGGTACTTGACACGTGCCATGATACGCAGCACTAATAACTGTTGACATTCTGATACGCAACACGTGCATGTGTGACCAACGGCGATTTAACTTCATGTTTGCGTCAAAATCAATTTATTGAACTATTTCAAACGTGGTTTTCAGTTTTTAAGACTGTTCTGATGCACAGTAATCATTATCTATGTTTAAAAATGTCAGCACGCTAAGACTTTCATTTTTTCAAAATAACATAAAACTTCAGAATGGCGCAGTTGTTTACTTTTCTAATCTTGTATACTTTTCTTATACAGAAATGGCAAAACCTAAGAAGAAACCGAGTCTGACACCTGGGAAAAAGAAGTGGATAAAGAAGATAAACAAGAATATTAATATTAAAGTAACTTTCCAATTGCCAATTTCTAATCACCAAGAATTCATTAGCGAGAAAATAAGAACGAAGAGGCTGCTTACGCTTCTAAATCCCCTCTTTACAACATTTCACCAGTATCAAAAATCATAGGTATCGGTGCTTGATCTTGAATTATCTGCTCTTGAAAGTTAGAAAATACTAAAATATCCAGTTTTCAAGGGCAGATAATTCAATATTAAGGAAATGGAACTATGCATTTTAACCTAAATTTCTGTTTTATCATAATTGGCATTCAGTATGCAAAGTTTAAAGACATTCGGTCCATGGAAAAGACCAGGACTTTGAGGTATCATTTTGTCATGTTCATAGTCAATGACATTTGCCACAGTGTCTACATTGACATGAGGCAAACATTTTTTACGGACAGAATTTCTTCTTTAAACTGTGTTTACTGACAAAGAATCAAATCAAAAACAGAAATAAAAAATGAAGAAAATCATAGGTATCCAGCCTTGGTCATGAATTGTCTGCCCCTGAAAGCAGAAAAAATACTGAAAAATCTATTTTCAAGGGCAGATAATTCAAGATCAAATACCGGTACCTATGATCATTAATACATATTTCCTTTTAAAACTTGATTCTCAATCAGTACACAAAATTTAAAGAAATTATGTGGAAAGCTGTCAGACAGCGCAGATGAACGGATCATCTACGTATGTTACCCTTCTTCATTTCGTGCACCCCACTGATCCAGGTGTTACTTGCAGAAAATAAGTTTGTACTGGTACATGATGCAGGAATATTGGTTAAGTTCATTGCCCGCCGTCGTTAAATAACCGGGATATTGTTCAGCGAAAACGGCGCAAGTGGTGAGGTTATGCAAGAACTTTAGGAACTCTCGTTTCCTCTGTAGAATCTCCCTAAGATAAAAAAACCATTGATTCTGTATTAAGTTTTAGATTTTTGTTACTCGGTTCTTTTTATTTCTAAAGAAGGCTTTAATGCGCATAAAATGTCTCTTGAAAAATTGAGCTTAAAACCGGAAAAAAACAGTAATTCGAAGTTGTTTCGTAATAAAATATGGATGATTTCCCGTCGGGTTTATTCGCCATCCGGACTCTATGATCAAGTAAGATTATTCAAAATGAAAGGCCAAGAGAAAATCATACTGACTTGATCATCGGTGATAATTTGAGGTTCATTTCGGATTGAGCTATTTTCAAATTGAGCTTGGATGAGCGCAAAATAACGACTGATTAAACAAAGTAATGACATGATTCTGGTGTCATACATTCTATATTCCGTGTGTTTTCATAATTATCATAATAATTATGCTTGTCTGTCGTATTGATATGAATAAAATATATGAGAATATGTTTTGAATGCATAAAACGCCACAAAGCAAAAAACAAGTAGACTGGTTTGTTGGTGTGTGTTCATAGGGTGTCCGTCTGGCTATTGTGATGACAAACATGTATTGACAATTGTGTTATATTGTAACTATTGTTTAAAATGAATTTATAAAGCTTTTACTCTCTTCCAGTAATATTTTTTTCAGAGATAACTCTTGAAATGTCGCCGGTAAACAAGAATGTCATGCAAAATCTAAGGCGCTTTTATACTGGGTAATAAGAGAAAGAATTGTACAGACCGATAATTACCTCTTTTGATATATAATTATTTATACTGAAATGGCCGCAATACCGCCTATTCATTTAAATAATGTCAAATGAATGCAAAGCGTTTGATCTGTGAAATCCGTAATTGCACTTTTCGTGAATTTCGATTTTATATAATGAGATGCGGATGTAAGATACATGTACATAATCTTAAAGGTTTCAAGGGTCTTTCTGCTATAAAATTTAGATATATTTTTTTGTTTTGGGTTTAACGCCGTTTTTCAACAGTATTTCAGTCATGCGGGCAGTTAACCTAACCAGTGTTCCTGGATTCTGTACCAGTACAAACCTGTTCTCCGCAAGTAACTGCCAACTTCCCCACATGAATCAGAGGTGGAGGACTAATGATTTCAGACACAATGTCGTTTATCAAATAGTTACGGAGAACATGCGCCCCGCCCGAGGATCGAACTCGCGACCCCGCGATCCGTAGACCGACGCTCTTACCTACTGAGCTAAGCGGGCGGGTTCAAAATTTAGATATAATGAATTATGTTATTTTCTTTACCAAAAATATATTTTCTCAGTTTATAATTCTGGCACATGAAAATTTTCGACAGATTATTAAATTGTTTTCTAATTTTACAAAACTATTAGTGAAACATGTTGCTTTATGTTAGCTCAGATATCCTGTCGTAACTGGTGCCAACGATGGCTATCAAACAGCGTTTTGGCGATATATTCATATTAAATCAATTTAGATATTTCAAACATAATTGAGAATATCCCTTGTTTCGGTAAACGTGGTAAATATGTGTTCGGCGATATCGTTGATGAGGCAACTGTTAAATTTTTTTTCTCTGTTGATTGTAGATCGGTCGTGTAATTTTCATTCCAACACTGAATTTGGTTTCAAGCTGTATAAGGAAATTGATCTAGATATCAAAGAATTATTCTTTGGATTTATGAGTGACATTCAGTGCAGTACCGGAAAAGATTCAGCTCTGAGTGGGCTTAACAGGTTGATAGCTTTGTAGCGTTCTGAAGAATACAATTTCGCTAAACCTCATTACAAAAGGGTTTCCTGCTGGATTATTGTCGCAATATATATTACTTTTAAAGAAAACGAAGCCGGTATAGTTCAAGCTTAAGGCTGTTAAAATGTGTTTAGAGCTGACAAAGCCGTAATCATTTGCTGCACTTCACCGCGTAAAAACAGTCATAAACAATAAATTTGACAAGAGCTGGTAATGATTTTAATTATTGAAACAACTGATTTTAAATAAAGTCGGAGTGCAAATTTTCGTCAATCTGCGTTTTCTACGATAAAAGCTATATACAGCATTCATTTTGTAAAAGATAGTTGATTTTTACAACCTGGCTGAAGTTCAACTGCACTAAAAATTTGACCGGAGTTAAAACATCTTCACACCTGTCAAAATGATTTTAACTGCTCTGTGGTTGATCTATATTTCATTTATTACTTTATGCAAAAACGGCTTTCACTTCCCTTCAAATGATTTTACTGGAGTTAAAATGTATTTTCACTGCCAATGAAATGTTTCTCGCTATAGCAAAAAATTCATTAAGTGAACGATTTTGAGTTTTCAGTGATTAATGGGCAACACTGGATCAATTAACTACTTAAAATTTGATAAGACTTAACTGCCATTAAACGATGTGAATCATGGTCTGCTGTGTACCGTTTCAATGCATGTCATGTCTGGTCGATATTTATGTTTTTAGTTCTTGTGTAAACACATTTGCTCAGTCTGTGGGCACGTGTACACATATACATGTACCCCCTTTTCCATGTAGAATAATTTATTTGCGGCTACATTCTTTCAATATGTTTTTTTTTTCAGTTGGATTTCTGTCCTTGTTTTAATCTAGTATAACGATGTAAAGATGGAACTGATTCGCTTTTGACAGTCCTTTGTTCTCCGTACTCAATTTTTTTATTTTTCCAATTCTTTAGGTCCACATCTAAAATAATTATACACAGTTATTTCTAGATAATCGTTTGCGTGTTCATGGCACGCTTAAATAACAACAACGTTCTATAGACACTGGTAGATATGAAATACTGTACAGTTCCAAACATCTTGCAATGTTGAATCCCTACATAATAAGGGGGAACGATGCGAATGGAAAATGATACCATGCGCTTAAATATAATCGGATGAAAAACAGAAATTAAGAGAATGTAATTCAGGAATCCTTGCATAATTTAAAGTATTAACAAAACAAATAATATTGCTGCGAAAGAATTTCTGTTACAGCTGTGCGTAATATTTAACTTCTTTATTTAACTCGATAATGATTGTCTTTTTCCTTTAAATGAAAATGTTTTGCAATGCAGTGTTATTATGACAACATTGTTCATCCTGTTTTGCAAATGAAATAAAACAACAATATAATTTTCTTTCTGTGCTGTTGCTTCAAAGCAAGCAGTTTGATGTATAAACGAAATATTCAGTAAGGTACTCAAATATAGCTTAATATTACCAGCTTTCCGTCCAAGATGTTCATCAGCTATTTAAAATAGATATGGCTTGCACAAAATAATTCTATTACGTAATCAAAAATATAAATTGATTAGTTTGTGTTTATCAATCGATCTTGTAATTTAACTATGTTTTTCATCACTGAATACTGATGACATGAATGTTGCAAAAATATTATGCATTAGTCTTGGAGAATATCGTAAGTGACAAAAACTTTTATAACATAGCAATCATTTTGTGACTTTTTGTGCGTTACTTTTTCGGGGGTGGGGCTGGGGAGTTGGGCTGGACGTCGGGTGTTTATCGCATTTTTTAAACATTTTTTTCTGTTATGTGACGGCGGGCAGTAAACATAAGTAGTGTTCCTGGATTCTGCACCAGTACTTACATGTTCCAACCAAGTATGTGCAAAGAATGATAGAGGTCGAGGTCAAAATGACTTCACATACAATGTAAATTATGAAGTTGCCATGGAGAACATACATCTGGTTCGGGTTCGAAATCAGATCCTTAGATCTGCGTTCTCCATGTTGGAGATAATGCGTACGTACAGAATTATTGAAACGTAGCTGTATATTTCAAAACATTTAAAATACAATAAACCTGACGTTTAAGTTGATCTCAAATTGAAATAAAGATAACGATCATATGGGAGGTCACATATGTACAACGTCAGCAGTCATATCATACTATTGTGCGCTTATAAAATTTACTATGTTTTTTTTTTCAATAACGTTCAACAATATCTTTAATAAGACTCATATATTATTTTTTGCTGATGATGCAGTTATTTTTTCAGAAGCAGCAGAAGGCTTATAAAAACTTTTGGATTAGTTTAAACATAATATGATAAATGGAAGCTTAGAGTTAATATAACATTAACGTAAATAATGCTATTAAAAAAGGTGGAGCTTACGGTAAGACTAGAATGCTTTTAAATATAATGGGGAAGATATTGAAATTATTAGTAGTATTAATTATCTTGGTATTGTTTTTTTCTAGTGGCAGATCATTTATTTGTCCAAAAACATTGTCCGGAAAAGCATTAAAAAGCGATGAGCTCACTGTTTTCAGTCACAAGATCATTTCAAATATCTACCAAAATAATGTTTAATTTATTCGATACCTTTGTAGTTATTCGTGTGTAGTTAGAAAAGGTACATAGACACAATGGAAAGTGCAACACCCATCACGCCCCTAGCACCGGCTTAAGCGGAACTCTATTACAAATCCATGAACCCAAAGGACCAGAAAATATCACAACACTGAATCCAAGTACGGGGCGCCACACGGCACTTAAAGATTGCTGTAGTGATAGCTAATAAAATTTGTAAGTCTCAAGTCATATTACTGTTAATAAAGTTGTATTCTGTTCTGTTTATTTGCATAATGACATCTATCACTACTTGATTCCACGATTTATTATTACCTAAATCACTTTAATTTGAGAGATATGACGGATGTTTATAGAATCCCAAGGCTTGTAGGCATAAACAAGTCGGATGAATTATACTGCAAACTAAACTTAAATTCCATGAATATTAATATTTTTATTGCTTTTCAATGGAAAATATTGAGGTTTTAGATATTCAGCACGGTTTTATATTTTTTTTATTACACTTCTGGAGCCAGAAAGACTGCACGCCATTTTTCAGCACATTACAAAGATCATCAGAGTGCTATTTGTTTTATTTCCCGAGTAAGTCTGATTCATCTCTAAACGTACAAAATTATTTCATACTTTAAGCCGAGTTAGTCACAAAATGTATACAATGTGCTTTCGCAAGGAGAAATTTAGCCGGAATGCACCACAATTGCTTGACGATGAAGAAACAGAGCATGATTTTGTATGACAGAAAAAAATCCTGAAATTAAATACAATGTAATTTAAAGAGACGTGTGGGTAAACAAGTTTCATAACATGATATTTTGAAAGAAAACTGAATCTCTGTGTTCAGGTCGAGTATAAAGTAAAGGAAAAACATATTTACGTCTTATGGTTGATTAAAGTCTAACTTTGCAAAACGTTTTAAACCGATGTGATTTGCCAACTGCTTTCAAGCCTTTTGACAAATGCAAACACTGAAACAATTCAGTAAAACGAACTAAATGTTTGTCTTCGGCTCTGTTAACTTCTACAATGAATTATTGATCACTCTATTAGAATAACATTCAAAATTTGAGCTATAGTTCTATGCATAGACTTGATAGGAATTTCTGGAATAGTCTCTGTTCTTGCAAAGGTCTGGTGCATGAAAAATAGTAATCTGTTCTTAATACTTTGATTTACTGAATGATGAATATAGAATTTCTAATTCATTTGTTATAATCTGTTTGACACAAATCAGATGCCAAACATATTCATATGTCATATTCATATGTCTTTACAACTGTAGAACAGATACACATGTAACTCAATTCTAAGACCCAGACAAGAATCTTGAATTTAGACTTAACGTTATCTGAATGCTAAACTACTTTATCATTGACAGAACTTACATATTTGAATGGAGGCATGCTAAGGCCTTTTATTTTTGATCTTTCGGTTTACGGAACCGCCGCTCAAAAAAACGTGTTTTCAGAAAAAAAATAAAATTGAAAAAACGTGATTTTTTTATTTCCTCCGCTATGACATGAAAGCTTGCAGAAGAAAAAATGCATCGCGTATTCCAAAAGAAAAAAAGTCTCGTTCTTCGAATATCCGTCACGGCGAACGAGTCAAATCAACATTAGGAATTCCTATAATTCTAATTTTAAACTTGATATCTATTGCATGACGTAAACGTCCAATTAAAATTTCCGATATATACTGCGCCCAATCAACATGCTTGTTACGCAATTTACGAAACGTTTAAAAATGGCTGCGCCCAGGCTGTATTATTTCCAAAGTTTTGAAGTAATTTTAATGAAAATGCAAGAGCATTCAAAGTTGCGACGTAGTGCTTTCCTGAAAAAATGGCCAATTGTCGGTGATATGCAGTCTGTATTTAGTATACAACTACGTTTATGGTAACTGTCGTTCCAATAGCGCAATGCTTATTACCGTGATTCTATGCACCGCTTATTACGCGAACTTGAAAGCATTTTTTCCCGAAAAATATCATTTAAATACACAATGATGACAGTACTTTTGTTTGGTGATATAAACTGGTACAGGGGACATTAAAACTGTGTAATTGTAAGTCCCGGTAAGCAAACGTTTAGCCTGTACAGCTTTTTGGCCATAACCTATTTTGTTTAGTTATGAATTACATATTTTTAATGAAATTATTGTACGTTATATATTAAGGGGACGCATACTTTGAAATTAGAAAAAAGTGGGTGGGGTATTATAAAATTTACCTGCCAAAAAATACAAGGTTTTGGTAAATGAAATGAATACTGTTTCAACTGTTATAAGTACACAAAGGATTGCTCACTAAAATAAAAATGAGAAAAACTGAAACAAGAAAGTTATTGTTGAATTACATAAGACTTCTTGTGTACATTCAAAGTCAACAATTAAGACTTTTTGGTGCGAAAATAATAGTGCTTCACTTTGTCCAAACATTTATCAATGTCCTACAGATTCTAATTTAAAGAAAGAATGTGAAATAAGTTCACTGTCTTGCTTTTCATTTCGCATATGTGAGCAAAAACACATTATTTAGCTTGTTTATAAAGTAGTGCATAAGAAAATATACGGTGGTCAAGGAATGCCACATTACAAAACTAAAAGAGTATATTCCCCTTAATACATTAAACATTTATCGTTACAGAAGTCTAGTGGCTTACAATAAAGGCCTAGAAATGTTGCCATTATTAATTTTTAACTTGGTATTCATGAACTACAATGCACTTAAATATCAAAACACATTCAACCAACTTCTGAATTGTATTGTCTTAAAAATCCCTAAAATAAGGTATAAAATTTGGTTGAGAGGTCCAATCAATGTGTATATGTGCAAAAGCAACATTCTAATCTTGTTCACAAAAGTTACTAATAAACAGCAGGAATGTCAATGATCAAAACTGGACGAATATACAGTTATCATCACTTTAATGTCATTTATAATTTGTCCTTGAATTCTCCACCATACTTTTCATAATTCTGTTTGCACGAGTTGCACGAGAATGCTGTCATTCACGTAAAAAAACGGGGTCAAATAAGTTGTAAATGCAATATCATCTAAACGTAATTAATGGATTATGCAGTTCAAGATAAACTTTATCTCATAACGTAACGAACATGTATAATGTTGTAACAACAACTTTACTTACACTGATTTAAGTAGCAGTCGGTTTATAAGTGACTTTATTGATTCATTTTGTGTTTTGTTATTGTTGTCAAAAAGTATAACGGAAGTGCCTCACAACTGAAGCGGAAACCAGTTTGATGCGCAAAGTAGTCCACTGTAAGTAATATTATTTGACAAATGTCCACAGAAATTAATAATTTTCTAATATTAAAGACGAATATCTGAATAGGATTCATTATTTGATAAGAAATTATAATCATCGACATGTTTTTTTAAAAATCGTACACGTGCTGACACCTAAGTTGTCTCCCGTTGTTTATTAGAGTTACCTTTCGTCCGGCGCAGTAATACATTTGCAGTGAATCGCCGAGAAGTCGTGGGAAAATTAAAAACCATGTAAACAAACTAAAATTAACCACCTTTTCAAGATGAATTTCAAGTGATCGACATTATGCATTTAACCCGCCTGACCTGTGTAGCATCTTAGATATCTGTTCTAAGGTATTCATTGTGTAGAATGACATGTTATGCCCTTGCAATGCTAATCCCACTCTGATTTTTTTGTTTACATTTTTTATTAATGAGAAATATGGCGTCCATCCCGAGATGAACAGACGTGGCGTTAAATTTTTACATGTTTAAGCAAACCTGGTGTGTTAGAAAGAAAATCTCATCCCTTCAACATTATTTGGAACACTGTTATTGTAAAAAACCTGTATTTTCCTTATACAAAAGCTTATTATTTTGTGTTGAATGTACTTTCACAAAGACCTCTGTTTTCCTATTACATTCATAGTACCACATCCTTATCCACAAAATACTGAATATTACAGGTGTCCATCAGTATTATATCAGTTAAGGAATATGTTTTTTATTTTCCCACCATCGATTTCTTGAATATGCACCCCTTCCGCATTGCTGTGTGAACTGTGAATGTAGCAATATGCGTCCCCTTAACATCAGATTAATGTTGATTATAGATGTAATTACTGTCTTTTCCAATGTAGCTGTGCAGTAGATGTGGCAAGACAAATATTGACTAACAGAATTTTTAAAGATCATTGCAAAGATGAACAGTTGTGTTACATTAGGCCTATTCATAAAATAAATTAACAAATACCAAGAAAACCATATGAGGAAAGGCAAGGCTTCCAGTTAACAGACATAGGCTAGGTGTCTGTTTACCAGATGGCTAGAAACTTCCTATTCCTAACACTTAATAAGATAATTGCTTATTAGGCACAGTGCAGTGTATGCTGTACCCCTAAGTTTCAGACTGGGTCCATAAACAGCCGAGATGCTTGAAAGCTGCTTAGTGTAAAATCATATATCCATGGTGACAGTGTTGTTCAAATGTGGGGAATATTAGATTCTTCCATCTGTTGTTTTAACAGAAGGTATTAATTTCAGTCAGTGTTTAACATATGACTTCTATGTCTCCAATCATTTAGTTTGTGAGAATATATGCAGTTTTTATGTATAGTACAGTCCTTTCAAGCTACCTGCCCAGCTGTATATTAATGTAATTTCACAGAAATACCAAGACAAAATTTTTTCTCAAGCTGCTATGACAAGCCCCAAGGCTCATTTTTAATCAAATATAACCAAGGTCACAGGTATATTTGCAGGAAAAAGCATCAAAAGTGGGAAAGAAGATTATAACATGCAGCCTGTGTGATGTTATGTAGAATTTACCCATATTCCTTTCAAAGGTCCGTTTCCTACGGGAAAAAAAAATTCTGATTCTGTTTTTTAATTTTATTTTTTTTCCCTCCTCCTACGACCATGTGTCATTCTGGCGGTTCGTAAACCAAAAAATAAAAAAATAATGGCCTAACGGGGCTGCTGTAGAATTCATCGGCGATGTCCATGAATAAATTTGTAGCACATTAACAACTATTGGTGTATATATCAAAAACATTACAGAAATATACTTATAACGCTGGCAGCGGTAAAACCCAACCCACCAAAATAAGACATTCCGTATATAAAGCGGCCAGAAACTAAACTTATAAACAAATTTAATTAGTATACAATTATTCGTTTAAAAATGGCCCATTTTTCAGTCGATCAATCAGTTAATCAATCAGTCTGTCAATCAATCTGGTCATCATTATATTCATTCATTTATTGTATTGATCTGTACTAAAAAGAATTAGACCAATCGTAGATCTGCCAGTCAGTCAGTCATTTATTTTGGTCGGTCAGGCAGTCGATCAATCAATCAATCAATCAATCAATCAATCAAATAGTTTTGTTTGTTTATTATTTGCGAAATACTCATATAATCAGTCAATCATCCACTCAATGAATTAATCGGTCATTCAATAGGTCTGTCTTATAATCCTTCATATTCATTCCGTCAATTTCTACATATCTTCATTGGAATTGAAAAACATTGTTGGAAGCAATTAATTTATTAAAACGTAATGAGTCGAACACTACTTACTGTTCGATTCTTTCTATTCAATACATACCTTTGTATTAGTCGTTTTATGCACTTCTGTGATTCGTATGATTAAAAAAAATGATTCCGAGAGTCAACAACCTCTTCGAAGGAGGTTAAGCGGTGCCCACCTTGGGGATACACTGGGTCACTGTATAATGTTAAAGAGGGCGTTTATGTCCAACCTTAGCGAATTTTTCGGTATGCCTCACAAGGACCCCGTGCCAAGTTTAAGTTTGCTCCGTGGGTTTTTCTCATGCAAACCTTTAACGCGTTTAAGGACTGAAATTCCTATATTTATAATTGCCGCTCACACGTATTATTCATCTTAAAAGCATCAAAAGATAAGAAAATTATACCAACGCTCGGATCTCGGGCAATAGTGCTGACTACTGACCGGCAAGCCGTTCAGTAAGTGTATGTTGTAAAAGGTCTCTCTGAATATTGTATGTTATATTAATGTTTGCCCACATAGATAAAATACTCATTACAAACATATTTCTATTTCCAGTTATTTTTATGTGACCAAAATAGATCTTCTGTTTCTATCGTTGTTGAATATGACGATTTTAAATGATGTTTTGTAAGAGTCATTTTATCAGTGTTAATTACATTAAGTTGAACGCCGCATATATGCTAACATTCAACTCAGTAAAATTGTACTTGAAATTATTCTCTCATTGAAAATATGATCAGAAAGTTGGTGGCTTGTTTCAGTTAATGATGGGAAAATGACGGACTACAGTTTTGACCGGTATGTAATAAAAACATGATTTAAAGGTGTTAAATTCTTGATCATCATTGAATTCAATATTGCAATAATAACCTGTACGTCATTTGATTGTTGAATGAAATATTCAAGAGGTCTCTCGTTCATGTCTCTTCATTTATATTAAATAAAGTACAACTATCTGAAAGACATTTATCAAAAGGCAGATGCTGTAGATGTTCCATATTGTCAAATGAGTATGAGCGATTAAACCATTTCTGGTAAGGCTCCTCTCAAATAACTTTTTATGCTAAATTAGGTTTGCCATCAACAGTGTCAAAATGAAATTTAGTTATGAGAGCTGGGAAAATGACTAAGAGAACAATCATTAAGTAAACATGAGGAAACAAAAATAAACCAAGGTGGCTATACGAGCTATAAGAAAAAGTTACTTTTCCGTCTGTGAAAGCATGCCTTGTGACAATTTAAATAGATTCAGATTAAATAACCAGGTCTATTATTGTTTCAATGGGAAGTTCTGTAGAGAGACCTGCAGTGCTGTTCGTATGCGTACTGTGTTGTACCAGAACGTTCGTCTCTAGTTTGATGTAAAACTGCCTAGCTCACCAACAGTAGGATACATTTAAAAATAGTTACTCCTCTTGAACAATAGCCTTTGTTTATTACATCTTGGTGTTGTTGATTTTCAAAAAAATACAAGTGCGTTGGATTCTGCTGTAAGAGACGAGGTTCTGATATTAATGCAGGTTGTTTTATGTTTTCAATGTGGAACGTCTCGGGAAAAAGAAACGTATTGATTCTATATTAAGTTTCAGATTTTTATAATTAATTTGTTTTCGAGAACACTTTAAGCGCATTAAGATCTCTTGAAAAAAATGAGCTTCATTAGAAAAAAAATGGAACGCAAAGTTTTATTTGCTGTGAAGGGATAGTTGATTCCCCACACGGTTCATCTATCAGGATAATAGTGTCAGGTTTTTTTTAATAAAGGGTCAAGGGAATATTATGCTGGCTTTACCATTAATGATTAGTACGAGGCTTATGTCTGATTAAACCATGTTCAAATTGCAATAGGACGTGAGTGAAGAATTTCTCCAAGCAATACATCAAGTAATGAAGATATTATATCGGCATGAATTCTAAAAATATTACATGCTAATGTTGATAAAGGGAAACGATAAACATGTGTGTTTAATAATTGTCATGTGTTAGTACCAATACTTGTCGCTGAAGATTTATAACTTGGCTATTGCGCGTTACATCTATTGTCATCAAAAATTATGTATTATACTCTCAATTTTGGTGTTTTAAACACATTCCAAAATATTAATCTCACTTTCTTCCGGAAAATATTGTTCAGTGTTTAAATTCTTTCCAACAATTTTAGCAGGGTCGTTAAATACATGTATCATGAGAAATAAAATAGTCTTGGACCGGTTTATACAAGAAAGAGAAATATTAGTTAATATTAGTTTTATAATTCACTCGACGAAATTATCACAGCATGACCTATTATTACGGGACATTTCGTGAACTGCATTTAATATGACCCCAATATATGTTTTAGACCGATTTTCCAACTTTGAATTTTGAAAATAAAGTAAATTCTATGGCAAACAATTTTTTTTCCTTTGTAAAATTCTGGCTCATGAAAATTAAAAAATCTATTTCACAAAACTATTATTTCGCTTTAAAGCTACCTAAGATATCTTGAAAATATTACAATAATCTGATCCAAAAACACGCAAAACAAAAATTAAATTTTTAGAACGTTTTCGTGACAAAAAGGATTCATATTTTTAGGAAGAGACGTTGTTGCTATTGTACTATTTATTTGAACTGTCAAAACATGTCCCCGACTTTCATAATATTCTGTTCACACCTATATAAGATTAACATGAAAGCTAGAAACATGTTTTGACAGTTCAAATGAATAGTACAATAGCAACAACGTATCTTCCACTAAAAATATGATTCCTATTTGTTAATATGTTAAGATATTAAAGCCTTTATTGGTATTGCAAAGTCTCTGCAGGTAAAAAGGGTACAATGCTGATTAATAGATTTTGAGCTAGATTACATTGTACATGCATGAAACAGTAGCAGAATTTGATTACAAATAAAAACAAATTTTGATTTCTTGTAAAATATTGGAGATCAATATCTTAATACCATCCTGAAACTTCATACATGTATAAGTATTGTTTGAATATTTGTTCACTATGATCATCAAACTACTTGTTCTGCTATGATAGAATTCTAGGAATTAGACAACGTCTGTATCTCTCAGTATGCAGGAAACTTTAGAGGCAATATGTATCATATATGACAGTGTTATCGGTTTTCAAGAAAGTCTATGCGCACTCGTGTTTTTAATATTCTAGAACTATTTATCCCGCTTTGCAAAAAGGCAAAATAAGTCAAATAATATTTGTTTTACTCTAGGAGTATAAAAGGTAAACGTGCTTTAGGCTATAATTAAGAAAATCTTACAAAAAGTATTCAGATTTCACATGAGATACATAAGTCGTTGTAACAAAGACTGTTTCTTTATTTTATCAAAAATGTTTGTCTAATATAATTTGCATTTTCTTTACAAGAAATTAGTCAGACAAATCAAATCTGGCCAAATATTTGAATTGGAAACAGTAAGCAAATGCTTCCGAATATACAGAATAGAACACTCTGCTTTAAATTAATTAATTCATCGTAATAAATTAAGAATTATAATACGAGTATTAGCTTATAACAGTGCTTTGTACCATACGGCGACAAATTGGGACGTGTACCCATTCAAACAAACATGTTGGACATGCCGATACGCAAGTCCAAATATTCCCCGTATGGAACAAGACAATATTAGCTATAACTTCTTTTTTATTCTATGCCTATTTTTCTCAGTTAAAAGAGGGCAAACAACACTATTTCATACAGAAACATCGCGTCAATCGTTTATTGGCATTGAATATCATGCGAATACTTTTATTGTTCAACGACCTTTATCGTTTATTTAACATGGAGATTCGAACTAAAGTTGTTGAATCGCCCAAAAGTGAACATCTTATATTTAACAAGGAAATATAATGGACGACGAGTATGAAGTACAATTGCGAATGGCCGACTGGAAGAGAAAAATAGGTACAGAATAAATATGTAAGCATAACAATTAAAGTAATTACACACAATCACACACGAACCATACATTACTAAATCATTTGACAACGTTGTCAGTGAAAGAAAAGAAAATATGATTTGGTAATAATTAGACATATTTGACTGGCTACCAGTAGCTATTTTTGATTGAAAATCTGAATTATAGTTATAATTTTATTTTCATAACATACTGTAACAGGCCCGGTACAAACCTTTATCTTTTAGACTTCAACTGTGTAAATGACCTGCTCGGATGACATACATATTTTATATTACACCGGTTAATGTTCTATTATTTGACTTCTAGTAAATGTCGTCTGCTGATACGAGGCATTTGATTGGAACGCGCACCGCTAATAACCAATTATTATCACTTGTATGTCATCTTGTGCATGGTTGGTCAATTGCACTAACGGAAACTTACGAAGTTTAGTTTTGTAATGCGTTGCTTAGATACTATTGCTGCGACCAATGAAACAATTTTTAGATCTTTTTACGCGGTAAAATGTGTATAAAATGTGTAAACGATGATTGTTCGAGAGGGTTCTTTCTCTCGCTGCACAAGCGTGGAGTTCCCTCACTTGCTAACATGTAGGAGTCATACATTGTTAATATGTACATTGTAAATTAGTTTGGATAAGACACAGGTTGAATATTAAATGTGATATCTACTTTTGAATTGTTGATTCACTTCAAGGTCTGAACTTTATTACCGAGTCGGATTCGAACCCCGTACTCGTATTTCTCTTACCAACTGATCTTGTCCCCTAAACCCCGGCTTAGGAAGGCGGTGCCCGTTACATTTGGAACCTCCGGCGGGACGTTAATGTCAAAATAGGCTATTCAATAAAGCATTTTTCAGCTATAGATTAAAAGCCTGATATTCAGAATTCTGCTTTAGGGAACAATCATATTAAAATTTCAAGTGTTCATATTTTTTTGAATCGGTCTAAATATAAACCCGAATAGATAATTATTGTATAGGTAGTACATAGGATTGGATTACATAATGACTGGGTTAATTCAGTTGCTCGTACGATTTGTTAAATTTTTGTGGTGGTTGATAACGGGTTATGATTGTAGTCAGACTACACAAGATAGTACACGAATATCCCGTGCACAAAGTCTAAGTGTAAATCGTTCACTTGTATACAATGGAGAGAGAGGTAAGGACGTTTTGTCTTTTTGGTCTAGAGATTTAAATCCTACTTTGACAAATTTACAGAATTCTCCCATTAGTTCTCCGGTAACTGTACCCTCTATGTGCCCCATTATTCCCAGCCCTAAAATAGGTCCTGTCTATGATGAGAATACTTATGCTGCAGGGAATACAACGTATCACAACGGGTTTCCTTCTGTTATGACCAGTACAGTTAGTTCATATGTAGGACAGCCCCCTTTAGGTACGATAGATGGGAATGGATACATTTATATGAGTAATAGTTACAATGCCCCATACTCTAACAAGTGTGCTACAAATAATGGGTATGGATTCAATACATTCTCACCTCAGACACCGAATACAGGTCCAGTAAGAAGCCCGGGTATATTTCAGTATCCTTCTGCTGCAACGAGTTATTCCCCTTCAAACAACATGAATAATAATAAATACAACATAGTGATGCCAAGATTTAGTATGCTTATGAATGTCAGAGAATATTTCAATGATTTTGAGTTTCACTGCATGACAGCTCAGTTAAATCACACTGACATGGCCAGGGCTTTTCTGTTAAATCTTCATGATAATGCTAGATACCTGTTAAATAAGCTCACGTCTGATGGTAAACAAAATTATTGGGTCATGAAGAAAGAAATTATGTTACTGCTTCTGCCTGATCACAAAGAGGCTGTAGAATGTTTCATGAATGCGGAAAGAGAAAGTATTGAGTCAGTACAAGAGTTTTCGAAAAGATTACAGAAACTCAAAGAACTTGCATTTGGAAATGAAGAGGAGGATACTATATTAATGAACGTATTTTGAAGGGTGTTTACAAAAGGGATCAGGATTTTGAAAATTTCATTTTGTTGAGGAATCCCAGGGACTATAAGGATGCTGTGACTGCAGCAAAACAGAAAACAGTACAAAGAAATAAACACGGGTGGGGTACAAAAGATGAAAACACATAATGAAACTATGGAAGTACAAAATAAGTTAGATAGGTTGCTGTTTGAGGTCAAAAGCTCACACAAAGCGGATGTGCAACAAAATCCCAGAAATCAAGGTCAAAATCCAAGGCTAGGCTCTCATTTAGAAACTGAATGCTATTATTGTCATCAAAAGGGCCATATTGCACCTGCATGTCCCAATAAAAACAGCAACTATACCCAAGATCAAAATCAAAGGTTTGGTAAGCCTACAAGTGGGGAAACAGAATATTACTATTGCCATCAAATTGGTCATATTGCAGCTACATGTCCCAATAAACAAGGTACACAGAATAACAACCAGGGAAACTTATATATGCTGGGCTTGTGGCCGAAAGTTCAGCTATCAAAAATAGGCCATTTCTGACTAAAGATTCTCATATGTTAGAAACCTTGCGTTTTGTAGCTAATTTTATGCATAAAGTAAATGCACCGGTGATAAGACAAAATAATGCAGTGAGACATGATCCGGTATCGGATACTGACTCGGTGGTGGACTCGAGGGGTAGTTCGAATGTTGGAGTCGTATATTCAAAAGAAATTACGGCGAACAGTGATTACAACTCGAGTATTCGACCACAGAATCAGTCTTTGTCAACCGAGGTTTTTAGCCCTGTAACAAACGCGGTAAAAACTGATTTTCGGGTCCCTGAAATTAAGTGTTGTTCGCCCAAAGCGGATGAAAAATCAAGTTCCATGTCATATTCGGTGAATACTACACGCTTAGATTTAAATTACGAGGATGCATTGCCGAAAGCGACGAGTTTATGCAGCGAGGAGACGGAAGTGACGTCACGTGAAATGTTGGAAGATATCTCGAACGACATATCACCGCAGGGTTTACATACTACCCATATGTATCTTCCTGTCAAAATCAAGAATACAATTTATGATTTTATAATTGATACAGGTTCTGTGCTGGGTATTATATCGTATGATATTTTCCTTAGAATGGGTTTAGAGTTAGATATTTCAAGCAAGCGAGACCAGATATCACAGCAGCTTGTGGGACTCTCATTAAAGTTTATGGATCAATGAACATTCCTTTCTGGGTCGAAAATCAAGGTTTTGGGTTTCAGTTCATAGCAGCTGGAATAGGGTAGATTAGTTTAAAAGAAACAGTCCCCCTATTATCACAAGAACTGGGAGGGTAGTTAAAAAGAAACATATCTTTTCGCCATGACTTTAAGCTTTAATAAACGTGTCAGTACCGTGTATATAAGTTGTCAGACATGATAAAGTAGATATGCTATATTTAATAACATTAAGATTAAGTAATCTTGTACAGTTGGTGTTTTGCTTAAAAGATTTTTGGTTTGTTTAATTTGTACAGAATCTGGATTGGCTAGATGAGAGAGGACCTGTGTTTACTACAGGGAGTTCTTGTGTGGTAGATGGGTGCGAAGTCACGTTCAGTACTTATAGGGCTTTCAGAGAGCACTGAAAATTGGTACACAACCTTTATTTATGGAAATATCAATGTTCGGGGTGTCAATTTTCCTCATTGACTAAGCATCTGGTATTGATGCACAACAGTAGATTGAACCATCCTGGTATTGTGAATGTCAGGGTGATCAATCCAGCTTATATGGATCCAGGGTCTGTTACTCCGTACAGAAGGAAATAGTTATTTTCATGTACATAATAATTATGGACTTAACCTGTGTCTTATCCTATAATATTGTTATTCCGTTTTTCTATGTATTTTATAAAAAAAAATATAGGTTCTTCAGTTAATTGTAAGAATAATGATAAGAATTGTCTAAGTTATTTAATTTTTTTAACAGAAATATTAGATGGTTATAATGAGAAAAATTAAGTTTCAGTTCTAAGTGTTAATAAGGACACGATTCGCTTTCTTATGAGGACGTATCAACTTCAGGGATGGAATGGTTGATTACCCCTCTCACTGCTTAGAACATGCTGCCTTACCCGGAACGAACTGTGAATTTCTGGCAACGAACTGCTGGAATTATAATTTACATCTTCGTTTAATTTCTGGCAACAAACTGCTGGAAATACAATCTACATCTTCGTTGAATTTCTGGCAACAAACTGCTGGAAACAGTCTACAACTTCAGTGAATTTCTGGCAATAATCTGCTGGAGACAGTGTATACAACTTCGTCGAATTTCTGGCAATAATCTGCTGGAAATAGAGTCTACAACTTCGTTGAATTTCTGGCAACAAATTGATGGAAATAGTCTGCAACTTCAGTGAATTTCTGGCAATAAACTGCTGGAAATAGTCTACAACTTCGTTGAATTTCTAGCAACAAACTGCTGGAAATAGAGTATACAACTTCGTTGAATTTCTTGCAACAAACTGCTGGAAATAGAGATATATGTTCAGCCGGATATTGATAATGCACATGGGCGAAAAAGAACTTCTGGCGAAAGGGTCGCTGGATATCGATTTGTGATGACTTCAAACAGATCACATACTCCGTTCTCATGTCTTGGCAGCATCACGTTCGACGGCAGTGAACGTTATATGGGGTCACGTATTCATCCACCTACTTCTGGAGCAGCCATTCATCTGAGACGAACACGAACATCCATAGAATTATATAAGCTAAGTAAATTTTCTGTATTTTTTTTAATTTATTTGATTTTTTCAGATAAATTAATATAACTGTTATACTTATATTTTCTTCATATTTACAACGATATTTCTGTCAGTTACCGAGTTATTGTTCCTATGATATAATCGTCTGCAAATTAAATGAATGCTTAAAACAAATAAGATTATTTTATTTTTTCTAACTTAATTGTTATGATGTTTCACGTAACACATGCAATTTATTCACAGGTTATGTTACCTAGATTGTTACATTAGAATTGTATGTGTACTTTAATCATTATATGGTAATTTAAACGTAACGTATATTATTCTTACAACGTCGATTAACGTAAAATGCCATTTTCACGTTAATTTTAACGCTAATTCAATTTTCATAAGTATTGTCAGTTTAACCGGTGTCTATTCTTAATTTTTTGCATTTAATACATAAAGTTAACGATAGCAAATAATGTATTGCATTGTAATCAAATATTTATTCATTCTTATTAGTAAGAATAGTGAAGTATAAGACTTCTTTAAACTAATTTTTGCTTGATGTTAATAGGTACTTTTTTTTCAGTACACAGTTACCTTGACCTTATATTACCTTCCGGTATGGATTGCGCTAGCTATAGAACAGTGTTGATGTCATGAAGCCAGTCAAGAATCTTATGTATAGAGACTTTGTCATTCAAGTGATGTGTTACGTGTGCGCGTATCATCCATATATAGACGATATAAAACGGAGGGATATTCCTTATCCTTTGGTGTTTTGTGTTTAAATGATTGTGACTTTGTGTAGTTTTACATAGCTTGATGAACATTGTGTGAAGAATCATGGAACAATATAACAATATTCGCATTGTAATATGTTACATTCGTTTCATATTCATGTTTGCTGGTCGCAGCATTTAGTATTGCATTATAATGGGTCTACTTTTAATTTTTGTTTGTTTGGTTTGTTTTTTTAAAATTTTGTTCTCAAATTTTCAATTTTTGCTCCAAAATTGTTTAAGGTGACGGGGGGAAGTATGTAACAGGCCCGGTACAAACCTTTATCTTTTAGACTTCAACTGTGTAAATGACCTGCTCGGATGACATACATATTTTATATTACACCGGTTAATGTTCTATTATTTGACTTCTAGTAAATGTCGTCTGCTGATACGAGGCATTTGATTGGAACGCGCACCGCTAATAACCAATTATTATCACTTGTATGTCATCTTGTGCATGGTTGGTCAATTGCACTTACGGAAACTTACGAAGTTTAGTTTTGTAATGCGTTGCTTAGATACTATTCCTGCGACCAATGAAACAATGAAACATGTTAGATCTTTTTACGCGGTAAAATGTGCATAAAATGTGTAAACGATGATTGTTCGAGAGGGTTCTTTCTCTCACTGCACAAGCGTGGAGTTCCCTCACTTGCTAACATGTAGGAGTCATACATTGTTAATATGTACATTGTAAATTAGTTTTGATAAGACACATGTTGAATATTAAATGTGATATCTACTTTTGAATTGTTGATTCACTTCAATGTCTGAACTTTATTACCGAGTCGGATTCGAACCCCGTACTCGTATTTCTCTTACCAACTGATCTTGTCCCCTAAACCCCGGCTTAGGAAGGCGGTGCCCGTTACAATACATATAATATACTGATATGTAACACATAACTTGGTGCTAATGAGTCTCTGAGAAGTTAGCAGAATAGCAGAAAAACTCCAGCAAAATAGCAGAATAACGGAATAACTCCAGCAGATTAGCAGAATAACTCTAGCAGAATAGCAGATATAACTCCAGCAGAATAGCAAAATAGCTCCAGCAGAATAGCAGACTAGCAGATTAACTCCAGCAGAATAACTTTTTTTCATTTTACCTCGCATCTGTATGACAATTAAAATTAGCCTAAGACTACTTTTGCGGTAAACATGTAAAATAGAGAAAAGTGGAAACTTCACAGGTCGCCCAATACGACAAAAACGAAAATGTTGCAGGCTCGGTTTGATTGAGCCTGTTCATGGACGGTAGTGGAAATGCATGCTACCGTCCACGCCCTCTAGCCCCGGGTTGAGCAGAACTCAACATTTACTCATGCTAAAAGTACAAAAAGCAGTTTAGAGACATCTGCAGATGTATTCAAACGGCGGTGGACATGGAAACTTCAATGATACACGTGTTTAGGCGTGTAATTCCATAAAGAGCGGCGTTTGGTCCCCAGATAAAGTAAAGGGTTTGCCCCAAACGAGAAAACAATGGGCAGAACTAAACAAACTGGAATTAAAAAAGGGGATCTGAGGTTATGGAGCCTGCGTATCACAGGAACTGTCAACAAACAAAATTAAAAAGCAGGCACCATATCCAAGGGGTGATTATACAATACCCAAGGCTATGAAAGCGGGAGTATTGGAACCACCCAGGCCGAAATGGTTATGTTGAGAAACTAAACAGTACCAATAACACGACATAAAAGTCGTGCTGAACGATCTGAGAAGATTGAAGTATAACAGCCCTGATTGAATGTACGGGGAGACTTTTTACGGCCGCCACACGGCACAAACAACGCTGCTGTGATAATAAATTAGAGAAAAGTGGAAACTTCACAGGTCGCCCAACACGACAAAAACGAAAATGTTGCAGGCTCGGTTTGATTGAGCCTGTTCATGGACGGTAGTGGAAATGCATGCTACCGTCCACGCCCTCTAGCCCCGGGTTGAGCAGAACTCAACATTTACACATGCTAAAAGTACAAAAAGCAGTTTAGAGACATCTGCAGATGTATTCAAACGGCGGTGAACATGGACCCATAATATGTTAGAAAAGCACTTTTGTCAGTTAAAAGAACAACTTTAAGACATACTTTAAACATTATACGTCTCGCATATTACCTCGCACAATTAACATTAGCCTAAGCTAGAAGAATAGCAGAATAACTCCAGCAGAATAGCAGAAAACCCCAAGAAGAATAGCAGAATAGCAGAATAACTCCAGCAGAATAGCAGAATAGTTTTTCATTTTATGTTGCATCTGTATAACAATCAGAATTAGCCTAAGACTATCTTTGGCGGTAAACATGTAACCATAATATGTTAAAAACACATTTTTGTCATTTAAAACAACAACTTTAGACCGATTTTATACATTACAGTGTCGCATATTACCTCGCACAATTAACATTAGCCTTAGCTAGAAGAATAGCAGAATAACTCCAGCAGAATAACAGAACAACTCCAGCAGAATAGCAGAATATCAGAATTACACCAGCAGAATAGCAGAATAACTGAAATGTTTACCGCAAAAATAGTCTTAGGTTAATTTTAATTGTCATACAGATGCGAGGTAAAATGAAAAAAAAAATCATTTAGCATTTTTGTCTTTTAATGTTGTTCTGCTGGACCAGGAGTAGTTCTGCTATTCTGCTGGAGTTATTCTGATATTCTCTATTCTGCTGGAGTTAATCTGCTATCCTGCTATTATGCTGGTGTAATTCTGCTATTCTTTTAGCTTAGGCTAATATTAACTGTGCGATGTAAAATGCGATGTTTAAAGACGGTCTTAAAGTTGTTCAGAATCTTGTAACTGGCAAAAATGGTTTTCTAACAAATTATGGTTACATGTTTACCGCAAAAATAGTCTTAGGCTAATTTTAATTGTCATACAAATGCGAGGTAAAATGAAAAAAAGTTATTCTGCTAATCTGCTGGAGTTATTCTGCTATTCTGCTGGAGTTATTCCGCTATTCTGTTGGAGTTATTCTGCTATTCTGCTAACTTCTCAGCTGCTAATGGTTGTGTAGCTTTACTACATCATTGAAAATAATAAAAATGTGACGTTTTTATAATGTTATTCAGCTTGTTGTAGGGTCAAGGTTGTCTTACATTTAACATTTTAACAATAAAATGAAGACTCCTGAACACTTAACATTTAAAACATGCTGACAGCGTATGATGAATCTGTCTCGTTTCCTTGCAAAGTGAGCTAATATTCTTTACTTTCATTCATTATCATGGGCTATATGGTTATGTGTTTCTAATATAATGACAGTTTTGGAGTATGTAGCACGAAATACTGACATTTATCTGTCTAGCTGTGGCGTGTTACAGTCAGTTAATCTTTCATTTGTGTTAAGTGAATCGGCTGAACCCAAGTTAATATTAGGAGACACATATTTCAGGAAGTAGCTAAAAATTCTTATTGTGTTAAAACGTTCAACATGTCATGTGATGTTGTCTCATAAGACTAGTCTGAAGGTCTTGTACACTAGCTGAATGCACGAACTTCATCTATGAAACACCAATTAGGTTCGATAATAAGGCGGACACAGTCTTATTTTTAAAAAAATCAATAAGTCAATAGCGCATCCACTCCCCACTCCCAAAACAATATTTATGTCCCAAATGATTGTTGTGATTATTATCTTATATCAGGCAATACCTTTGCTTGTTTTTGTTACTATATAGATAATCAATTTGAATGTTAAAACATTGCACAAATAAAACCATTTTAATGTTGTAATGATCACGTTTTCTTCTAGGCTATTATTTACATTTACACCATTTTTATCAATTTATTGTTAAAACAAGGGGGCCAAGATGGCCCTAGGTCGCTCAATTGATAAACACACCATAACAGTGTAAACATGTTTGACATAGTGATTTCATGGAAACAAATATTCTGACCAATTTTCATTAAGATTGGATCAAAAATGTGGTCTCTTAAGTGTAAACAAGCATTTTCTTCAATTTGACCTAGTGACCTAGTTTTTGAGCTAAGATGATCTACATTCGAATCTGATCTAGATTTGATCAAGGCACTCATTCTGACTAAATTTCATCAACCTCGATAAAAAAAATACAGCCTCTATCGCATACAAAACATTTTTCTTTGATATATCCTAGCGACCTAGTTTTTGACCCCAGGTAACCCATATTCAAACTTGACTTTTATTTCATCAAGGCAATCATTCTGACCAAAATTCATGAAGACCAATTGAAAAATACAGCCTCTATCGCATACACAAGGGTTTTCTTTGATTTGACCTCGTGACCTAGTTTTTGACCCCAGATGACCCATTTTCCAAATTGGCCTAGATTTCATCAAGGTTATCATTTTGACAAAATTTCATGAAGATCAGTTGAAAAATACAGCCTCTACCGCATACACAAGGTTTTTCTTTGATTTGACCTAGTAACCTACTTTTTAACCCCAGATAACCCATTTTCCAGCTCGGCCTAGATTTTATCAAGGTAATTATTCTGACCAAAATGCATGAAGATAAAATGAAAAATACAGCCTTTATCGCATACACAAGGCTTTTCCTTGATTTGACCTAGTGACCTAGTTTTTGATCCCGGGTGACCCATTTTCGAACACGGCCTAGATTTCATCAAGGTAATCATTCTGACAAAATTTCATGAAGATCAATTGAAAAATACAGCCTCTATCGCATACATAAGGTTTTTCCTTGATTTGACCTAGTGACCTAGTTTTTGATCTCAGATGACCCATTTTCAAACTCGGCCTAGATTTCATCAAGGTAATCATTCTGACAAAATTTCATGAAAATCAGTTGAAAAATACAGCTTCTATCGCATACACAAGCTAAATGTTGACGGGCGACAGACAGACGACAGACGACGGACGCCGGACATCGAGCGATCAGAAAAACTCACCTGAGCATTGCTCAGGTGAGCTATAAAACAAAACAATACTTTTTTGAACTGCAAATTGTTGTGTTGGTGTTGTTTTTGTTTTCAGAGCAGATCTGATAATAAAACCATAAAAAAGACATATCTGGGGTAGGGGCAAATGTCTTGCACCCGGCTTGTGAGATGCTTCAATATTCAATGTACGAAACATCTCACAAAAGTACAATTATATCATTATGCTTACAAAATAACGGTCGTTTTTTTTTCTTTCTTTCTTAAGGTCATTCGTCTAAACAGAAATTCTCTCAGCCCAGCCATTTAAGACAGACACGTTCGCTTACCACTCAATAACAAAGCAGACTGGACAAGTCTAAGTTGTAAGGTCTTAAACTGTCACAATAATACATAATCAATTTCCGCAACTTGACAGCTGTTGGAATTTGTGTAAGACAAAATAATCTGAATTTAGAACATTATCCAATTTTTGGCCTTACATATGCTAATTTAGTTTTCTTTTTATAGCAATATTTGTTGGCATAGTGCTACACAGTCAAGAAACAGTGGCCACAATGGCTGTAATAAGACAGTTGGCAACTTGACACATGTTTGTTTCTGTCCTTCCGATACAGTATCAATTTATAGATGACTTAACAATTGGTATGAAAATCTGATTAAAATACTATAATAGGAATTTGCGAGGTTGAGATAGAAAGAGAGAGAGAGAGAGAGAAAGACAGAGAGAGAGAGAGTTACCAACATACTGATACTTTAGTGAACGTCTAAAGAAACTTGTTGTCTAAGTACTCGAAATCATGTATATGTTTTCTATGAAAGTTTTGCCTCCATTCACAAATGTTTGTAAAAAAGAGAGATGTGCCATTTTACCATTGAAGGCATTTTTTCGAAAATCGCCGATAACCTAGATATTTCTAGACGAACTCAAGTGCAAGTGCAGCTTATATGTAAATGTGTCGGTGCAATAGCTTCGTCTGCACTGGACACTTTACGTTTAAACCTGAAGCCTAAATTCCCTAATTATTGCGTAATTACCACTAATAGCATTACGGGTTACAAACAACTGCTTGTTTTAAGAAATTCAAACTAATACTGTTTCCATAATCAAATTACTAGTACCAATTCGTCCGAGTAAAGGATGTTTATCCGCCAAGGGAAGATAGCTCTAGCACTGGTGACAAACTTAGACACAATTAATGTGTTGCAGTTGCACATCAGCCATATTTGAAATTAAATGAGAAAAGATATGAAGTTTCTAGAAGCTTAGCGTTTTGTGAAATGTAAAAACACTTTGTTTAAGCACATTCAAGCATACTTTGTTAAGTTATTAGACGCTATACATTAAATTTTACATCAGGTCATGTTTAAACACAAATCGAGCACACACTATCTGTTTTTAATAAAACACGTACATTTTTCGCATGGTCTGATGCTTAGATGAACGATATTACTATGGGTAGTACATAGTACTTCAGATAATATGTAATAGTAAGTTGTTACAATTTAAATAGATATCTCTGTTTCACTGTTTTAAAAACATAAATACGTTTACAGTTTAAACTCTGTGTGTGTGTGTGCGTGCGTGCCTGTGTGCGCACGTGTGCGTGCGTGCGCGCGCGTGTGTATGTGTGTGTGTGTGTGTGTGTGCGTGTGCTATTAACTTTCGAGTGACGTTTTAGTAAGTTACAGTTTGAAGAATGTATTTTGCAACCGTTTGTCTAAACGTTTTCGTTATATGTATATATCCATCATGTGAACATTCATATATGCGCTGTTGTGGTCAGACTCTGAAAAAAACCTCTAAACTTTTGTTGACACATGAGGTGCCATTTACCCTATCAAATAGCTTTCCAGATACAAAAAATACCATTTTTATATGGGCATGCAAGATCTATATTTTTTCTATTTCCATTCAAAGACAACCAACTGTGCATGGAATTTAGTGGTGAATTTCCAACTAGTACTTACTTCATTAAATTGCTAATTACAGAGTTAAATGTATAGTTAGGCAGCTATAAAATACTTCAAAATGCACAGAAAACATTACATTTCAAGATTTTAAGGATATTTTCATGATTCAAGGCAACACAATTTTAACCAATCAGCTGATGTCTCATTGAATGCTACGCGTTTCCCTACACCTTTTTTTCAACCAATCCAAAGCCGGCAAACAATAACAACATTTGACCTAAAGAGAATATAAAAATTCAATAAACATGCATTTCAGCTATTGTAATTTTAAAGTAAACACTTACCAATGTAACAAGTGTGTTATATTTACTCTCACCCAAAATCCATACCTCTTGTCCCCTTTTATCTATAGTGTGTCACAGTGTCTTAAATCAGCTGGACTGAAAATATGGAATAAAACTGCACTTTTTTATTTAAATGATCACCATTGAGTCAATGTTGAGGCAACATGTATGAAACTTCTCCTGTATATTGTTATTGAATGAATATAGTCCCCTTCAAACTTACATATACTTTCAAACATAAATGCTACAGAAAAGAGCTGCTTTCATACCCCACCCAACACAAAAACAGTGCTTTTTTCTGCATTATCAGCATATTTTCTCATCCTAGGGGATTACTGAAAGTGACTTTAGCATTTAATAGACAATATATAAACACTAGCTGATATTAATATAGAGATTACACACTATTGACAGTGTCATTAGAGTATTTTGGACCTTACATGTCTTTCAAACAGACCTCTGCTGCAATTTCTTTTCATTAGTTTTTGGCCACTGTGCCATAGATATAAGCATTTTCCCATTGAAAGACAACAAATCATTTAAAAATGATGCAACTGTAAGCAAAGGGAGGCATAATCTTGCCAGGAATATCAATTTTGCTGTTAAGAATTGCTGTACTCTCAAATAAATGACTGTCAACTATCTCTAAAGTGCCATTTTAAGGTTATTTTCACACATATTTTGACCATGGAAATGGAAAATACATATTTCAGAACATATTTTGCAATTAAGAATGCCTGACTAACTACTCTTGCATGAAAATAATATTGTATAGCCCAAAATACTTCACTGAAACAGTTAAAAGCAGAGATATAAGAATTACAAACAATTAAAGGGAGATAATTCACTTCAAATATGTATTACCATTTTCAATTCTGATAACTCCTTGGTTCAGTTTTAGCATTTTTCTGACAACCTGACTAACGACAACATTGAAAATAAGTTATAAAAGCTGTACATCATGCTGAAAAATATGTATCATCTTTAAAATACTCCGAAATAAATGTGTTCAAATGACAAATACCTCTCCTGCTCTATCCAACAAGACAACACACAATAGACTACTGTTTGATCCTTAGAATGCCTGTATAATATAATTGAAGACTAGCCACATGAACAATACAAGTAAAATAACTATTTTTTGTAATATAACTTCCAACTGAACATATTACTGAATAAGTGATTCTAGAGCAATGTTTGTCTAGCTGAGTCTTTACACAAAATTTGTGTCCTTTCATGTACTGTTTTGACAAAATATTGTGAGCAACAAGCTTACAGATATTTTAATATTCTACTTTCAATATTATTCCTGCTTGAGCAACTGAATCAGTAAAAAGATCTGATATAAGTGAAACATTACCTTTGGTCACACAAAAAGAGAAATAAAAATGACAAAAATGGCGCTCCGAAGACTTTCATTGCTTCAAGGAAAAGAGAAAAAAATTATATATATAATATTGAAGGTTGTAGGGGCAAACCTTAAGCCTGTCTATAACTATGTATGTTTAGTGTCATACCTCTACATTTATTTATCAATAAGCACTCTGGCACTGTCAGTACATTGTTTTCCTACAATCTTGTTCTAAAATCTTCATGGAACCGTAACCGGTCAAGTATGTTCTGAGACCTAAATAAAAGATTTACAAGAAAATAACAAGGCATTCATCCAACACTCTACCCCTCCTTAATATCCTGCTCAATGAGAAAATTCTGACTCCAAGCAGACACCAAAACCTGGAAATATCACTTGGATAACATAAAAACACATATTTGAAATATTAATAATGCAAAGTTTGAGCACTTCTGGTCTTGTTATTGGCTAAAGGTATCCACCTACTTGTTTAAATTCCTGCAATTATAGTACTGAACAACCTTGGAAGCTTTGATTCTGCTAAAAACTCCAACAGATGCATGTTAAATAGCAAAATCTGTTTTCTGTATCAGTTATTTCAGTTAAGTCACAATTGAAATGAAACCTTCTTTCGGTCAGACTCTGCTATTAATTTTTCCATAGGCTTACATTGTAAGAAATGACTCTGAAGGGTCCCCTCAAAACTTTTGTTGACACATGAGATGCCATTTACCCTATCAAATAGCCTTCCAGACACAAAAAAATACCATTTTTATATGGGCATGCCCGATCCATTTTTTTCTATTTCCATTCAAAGACAACCACCCTCAACTGTGCATAGAATTTAGTGGTGAATTTCCAGTACTTACTTCATTAAATTGCTAATTTCAGAGTTAAATGTATAGCCAGGCAGCTATAAAATACTTCAGAATGCACAGAAAACATAACATTTCAAGATTTTATGGATGTTTTTATGATTCAATGCAACACAATTTTAATAAAAGCTGATCATTGAATGCTACAGATTTCCCTACATTTTTCCAACCAATCCGAAGCCGGCAAACAATAACAACATTTGACCTTGTAAGACTTCGTTTCAAGAGACCTGAATTCTTTGAACCAGTTACTGGAACAGACCCGGAGAGAGAGTAGAAACTACTCGCGCCCTAGGTGGCTCCAATTACATGGTAGTTGAAGTGATGGCCAGTTTACCAGCATGCAGTCAATAAAAAGCAATAAATCACAAGTAGCAGTTTTGATAAGCCTTGATGGAATTAATGGATAACATGTATAGAATGATAGTGTGCTGTTTATATTGAAGGCATGTGCATTTAACTTTTAAATTTGCCCATTTTTTTTCAGGAAACTTGATATATGGATATAAGACAAATTTAATCGACATCAATTTTGTGCAAAAATAGTTAAAAACAATGCCAATAAAATGGGTCTTATTATTAGAATATAATTCAAAGCACAGAATATATTTCATCACAAAATTTTCTAATTAGAAGACAATATTGAAAATATCTATGTTATTTAATTTTCTAGCTGTGTATGACTGTCTGCCTGTCTATCAGTCAATAAGGTAGATCTTGCTGCGACTTAAATCTGTTTTTACATATTAAAACCTCTTTTATAAGAAGATGGCAGTCTGAAGAATATGCTTATCATTATAATACATGTCTGTCTGTCTGTCTGCCTGTCACTAAAGATGGAATATGCAGTAACATGTCATTGAAATGGAAAATTATCCTGTGACGACAAGCAAGAGCTACAAGAACCATTTTCAGATTGGACCAGATGTTGTTTATTATGCATGCCGATGTACCATGTACAGGTCTTTAATAAAATTCTATTCTGTTCTGTTCTGTTATTATTAAATATTTGGACCAACAATGTTCCATGATATATAATTATAAGACAGTTAAAAAACTTTGCAATTTCAAATGTGTTGCTGTCTATTATCAGAGAGTATCCGAATGACCTAACAAGATTGGTAAAAGCCTGCATATTTTGTATATTTTATGTGATTACTTTTTTAAAGTGTAAATCACCTGTTAATTAAGTATATAGGATTGATTGTTTTACTCTTCCTGTTTTATTTAAAAAAGTATTCTTCTTCGTGGCCTTTTCGAAAAAAATGAACAGAATGAATGTGAACGTAATTTTAAGATGTATATTATGATATTATATTTATGATGTAATTCATTACATTGATTTTTTGTATCGTTTTAATTTGTTAGCATGTACACAGCACTGTGTAGCCATAGCTAATTCCATCCATTGCTAATCAATCGTAAGCTCAGCAAAGAGGCATTTTGTTTTCAGCTCACCTGTGGATGAGCTTTTGTGCTCACCATTCGTTCGTCGTCTGTCCACAATTTCTTGTGAACACGACAGAGACCGCACTTTGCAATCAATTTTAATCAAACTTGCACACAACTTGTATTGGCATAATATCTCGATTCCTTTTGAAACTTGGCCAGATCCCATCATGGGTTCAAGGGTTATTGCCCATTAAAAGGCCAAATATATGGTATTTTGGCTTGTGAACACGATAGGGACCACATTTTGCAATAAACTTTAATCAAACTTGCACACAGCTTGTATGTGCATAATATCTCGGTTCCTTTCGAAAACTGACCAGATCAAAAGCTAAAGGCCTCATCCTATCTCCATGACACTTGATCAGAATGGTTATCTTCATTCCTGAACCAAAGTTAAAACTGGGTCATATGGTGTCAAAAACTAGGCCATCCAGTCAAATCAAAGGGAAAGCTTGTCTCCCGAGGCCACTTTTATGACCCTATCTTCATGAAATTTGGTAAGAATGTTTATCTTGATGATTCCTAGACCAAGTGTGACACTGGCCATGTATGGTCAAAAACTAGGTCACGTGCTTAAATCAAAAGAAAAGCTTGTTAACACTCCAAGAGGCCATATTTATGACCTTATCTAATGAAATTTGGTAAGAATGTTTATCTTGATTATTTCTAGGCCAAGTTCGAAACTGGTTTATGTGAGGTCAAGGCCAAGTTTTACAGGTGAGCGATATAGGGTCATCATCACCCTCTTGTTGTGATGTTTGAATGAAATTTATATTACATCTGAATATGTAAATGAACAATTTTAAGCATGGTTTTTCATATCTTAGTTCTTCACAATTTAATAAACCGAAAGTAATGAAGTAACTTCATTGTTCTTGATAACATAGAATAAAGCCTATGTATGCGTTACTGATGTTCATGTGTTTACTAAATGGCAATGTCACTATCTTTCTAAAATGAAATTCAATTGTTACAATGTTTACAATGAAACAATTCCAATAATGTCTTCACAAACTGTGAGAATTTTTAATAAAATCTGCAATTTAGTGCAAAAAATGCGATTTTCCTATAAACTCCAATTACAAAATCTTGCTTAAGGTCCAGATTCATTCAAATCAGTCTAGTAAAAAATGCAAGCATGAGAATATATATATTTTGCGACTTTTTCTTACTAAATAGTATGTCCTGAAATTCTAGAACGGGGTGGTTTTATCAAATTCTACATTGTGGATTATATTTTACCTTCAATGTGCAGAACTACCGAAATTGAATCCACAAACATGTATATTCGTTTTGCTATTTTAACAAAATAATTGTTACATAATGCAAATTCATGTCAGTAGAGGTAATTTTACATGAACCAGTGTACGACATGTTTTTTGTTCCGAAATTCCTATTACGTGTTTCAAGAATAGAGTATAGATAATTTAAGGCGTTGGCTTTATTTCTTTTCTTTTTTCTTTTTGAACTTTCTCTATATTTTGCAAGGAAAATGTTTTTAAGATGCTTTCAACATGAGCATTTTAGTATACGATCTTTATAAGAGAATAAATGCAGTACATATCTAAATTATTTGTTTTTGTGTAAGGTGAAACCACTGTTTAGCAGAGTTTAGTAATAGAACAGAGCAGAATAGAATTTAGAAAACCTGTACGTGGTACATCGGCATGCATAATAAACAACATCTGGTCCAATCTGAAAATGGTTTCTTTTATCCAATTATAGATTCCATCTTCAATAAATGACAGACAGACAGACATACTTAACATCGTACCTGTCTGATCAAATCGGAAGATGTAGAGACTAACTGTAGATGGGTCATTCAACAAACCTGCACTGTGTTAAACATCATTCGCATTGTATCTTCTTTAACTGTTTTTTTTTAAACATTGTACTTATGTTTGATTAAAATAAGCATTGGGTTTAATTTTTCAGTTTTAATGGGTTCTAAGGTTTGTGTCATGTTTCTTTAAAAGTTCGGAAGATCGGTATTATAATCAGTGAAGGCCTTCCGGAGTTACTCTGTTGTAATGGCTTTTTTGTAATCTGAAGATTTTTGTTATTAAAATCCTCTTAGTTATGAAATAAAAACACAGCATGATGTCGTTCGAGGGACATCCCCATCAAGATGGAGAAAGTTAACAATTTCAAAATTGAAATCTTCTCTTTTATCATATGTTTTTGTTTCTAAATTACTATTCACAATTATTGAATGTTAGTCCAAAAAGTTACGCCTTTAGATATGTGGTATTAGCCCTGTTAAGCTCTAATCCTTTCGATAAATGCGTTTCATCATATCTGAAAACTATAGGTTGTCGATATTTAAACTGTCATCAAGGTCCCTCGAGGTTCGATTAAAAGCTTCAATAATGTCAAACTGCGTCTCAGTAGACAAAATGAGCATGAAATCTCATTCATAATAGTATAAGGTTAAATCAGCAATGAATTAGGCGCAGCCACTGTAGTCCTCATAGCGATATCAATTACAAATGTACTTGTCTAAATTTTTTTTTGCAAAATGTAATACATACGTTATCTAACAAAAACCGTAGCGCTTCATAAACCCCACAGGGTATATTTATTAAATTTACTGTTAGAAAAGGAATGCTCTACTTTCATTATGTGCCAGATAAATAACATTTCTTTTGCAAATTTTTTCTCAATTAAAGCTACCAGTTTTTCTTTTATGAGAGTATGTGGTAAATAAGTATAGAGTAGAAATATCATTAGTTCTTACAGTCGAATATTTGCAGTGTTTGTTTAAAGGCTTTTTGAAAACATCCTCGGAGTTCTTGATGGACCAAAACAGATTAACACCCGAGTTTCCATATACCTTAGAGCAATACTTCTGCAAATGGACTTTTATTGCAATTAGACAAGAAGTCAAAAGAAGAGAAATGTTTCTTGTAGTTCATGAGGTTGAATTAGCAATGAATCGAGCTTTATATATGCTTTCGTGTTGATCGTGGTGGACGGATAGCTCAGTGGTTTGCACACTGGCCTTCCAATCCTGAGGTCGGGGGTTCGATCCCCGGCAGCTTCTCGGGAATTTTCAGAAACGCTTTTCAGTGTTTCCCACCCAGTTAGAGGTGTATTGGTCAGGAACCCAGGCAATCCTTGCGTGTATCAGTGCTATACACTGGGCACGTTAAAGAACCAGGCTGTCTATTCGCAACGAGCTAGGCTAAGTTAGCCGGACAAGCCTGTATCTGAATTCTGATCTCTCTGTCGTGGGGGCTTTGTCTCACTCTGTCCCTCTGGTCAGATCGCTCTGTTTCTGTACTAGTAGAGGATGAATTATGCGCCCTATGTGGCTACATTTGAACTATGTAAAGCGCCTTTGAACGTGAAATTGATCATGAAAAGGGCGCTATATAAATCTGGTATAATAATAATAATTAGGGATTAATAAAGGTGGGAGCTTCAACCGATTGTCAGTAAGTATGACATTAAAATGTATACATTGATCTACATGCTTTGTATCAATATCATTCTCATCTTGTGACATAACGAATAAGTTTCGTACGTTTCAATTCATTTTTTAATATTTTATGTAATAAATGCATCATAATTATAATGATAATATTATCTAAAGTTTTTTCTGCAGGAGTTAAAACAAAATTTGTAGCTTTCTTTAAATTTCGAAGTGAGGAAGTGGGTACAGGATGTAATAATAAGGGTTTGCTTGAAATTCATAGAGTTTTATGTGGTGTTTTATGATTTTTGAAATATTTGTTTTCCATTCAGCATTTGGATCTACATTTCCTATCTTTTCGACACCATTTTAGCGTAGTCATCAATATACTAAGCTATTTCAGAGAGACCTGTTTCAAAGTTTATACAAGAAGTAATTTTTTATTTTAGCGCTTAAGAGAAAATGTTCCTGATTCTTTTAGTAACTTTGAATCAGAGACGTGGATTTGTACATATAACGATGTCGTCAGCTTCTTGATATTTTTTTTACGAAGAAACGAGTAACGAGGTTAAACATGATAACATAGCATGTCTGCCAGAATATTTTATCGTCATATTGCAATCAGCGACATTCATTCTTTTGTGAAGTTTACGTTTTATATTCCCAGTTTGTCGAACTTTCGTCTTCTTGGGAAATAGGGAGAGAATATATCAATTCCGGAATCTTTTGAAATATTTCCATTTTGACAGATGTTATCATTTAAACCTAGGGAAAATGGATTTTGTGGAAAATTAATCCATATAAGTTGAGACACATGTTTAGCCTTGAAACAAGAAGTCATTTCATATTTCAGTTGTTCGACATCTTTAACCGAATGTCTGGTTTTACCAAAATAATGGTATGAGAAATTTCGAAATTTATATAATATTATACTGAAATTTGTATTAGTTACAATAGAGCGTGAAGATGTCTACTAAAATAAGGACAGCACATGCACCTATTAGAATGGTACTAAAATACTGAATGAAATTCATCATGTACAGTAGCAGATATTTATATGTTGTATTTTCTTAGAATATGTGATTTTATTGGTGAACTCATTAGTTTTAAAATATTGTTATACAGCTCTGTGTTTAATAGTCCTTCTAGAACTATCCGAATGTAATGGCAAATGACCACCGGTCGCCACATTATAGCTAGTACATACGGAAATTAAGTTTTTTCTGGACACGTTAGATATTATACAATTAATATTTTATTTGTATTATTTGTTTTTCTACTCATAAGGTTTTTATTGAAACAGCCATCCAACGAAATTGATAAAACTAATTTGACAGCAATTAATTCATAAATGCTTGATATCTTCATGTATTTATGTTTGGGGATCTGACACACATGTCATTTTAGCGATTTACTAGAGAATAACATAGATTTATATTTACATATGAAATGATATACAAAGATGTGTGGTGTCAATGCTTCTTTTCTAGTTAGATCGCTTTTCGAAGATACACATATTTTACAAAATAGGTTCAAGAGAACATACAAAGCATTTGTTAGGGCAATTCATTAATGGGGAAAAGGGAATAAAAACGGATTTTTAAGGCACACGTTAATAAAATAATACAGCAGAAAATCTCGTAATATGAACGGCAAAAGGGGGCTTTTTTAAAGAAAAGTATGTGCTATCTGAAATATTTCTTGTAGACACATTCCATTTACTTCTTACATAGAAATCATGTACAATATCGATAAATGATTTAAAGATAAAATCGTGTACTTTGTCAGTTTCTTAGCAGTATAATGAATTAAGAAAAAGGCTGCCATAAAAAATTGTCAAAATAAGACGACAGGCGTTTAAGGGCTGTGTTGCGTCATGTTAAATCTCTTCTTGTTCTTGAAATTGAAATCATATTGTCCAGTTTTTTAAGATTATCAAATCCATTATTAATGTATTGCAGTTGGCTAGAGAGAGTAACGTTTGTTGCCATTTTATAACCATTATATTTTGATTTGATTTTACCGCGCATGAACAAGTTTAACCAAACCAAGTTTTCTACTGTTTTGCTTGCTTTTATTTTATGCTTTTATAAATTTTATTGAATTTCGAACATTATAAACAATTTTGGGTTAATACCCAACAGATCATGAAGTTTTATAGATGGATACGTAGTTTCATATGTTTAATGCCCATATTAGTCCCATCCGTGATAAAACTTCTTGTGTGTGTATATTACAAAAAAGTCTTTAATCACGTAAAATAACCGATTTCTAAACAGGTTCAAGTATTTCCTTACGTTGTGCTTGAACTCAGATGAACAGTTTAATAGCAATAACCATGGTAATGATTGATAGATGATGCTTTTAACTGTACAGTGAACCGGAAAATGAATATCTTATAGATTGCATTTGTCAACGAATAATAGATTAATAGGAAATTGTGCTCCCGTAATGATGTTTCAGATAATACCCAAATAAGGCCAAGCATTATGTTTGATTCCGTATTTCCTTTGGTTTTGCACTTACGTGAATTCTGTATATATTTGATGTTAATAGTATAATGAATTCTTCTATTTAAATTGGATATTAAAAGATTTTTTTCAATAACACCAGCGACACATCCCGGATCACATTGGATACATCTGGTTAAAACAATTAAACTGCAAATATATAAAATAAAAAGACAATATTTTGTTTTCATGTTAGATAAAAATATCGTTCGCTCGTGTGCTCAATAATTTTCATTTTCACTCGTGTCTGCATAGATATATTGCAACTCATGTTTTCTGGTAAGTTTCTGAAATATTTAAATACCATAGTCAGTGAAATACACCATATACATTCACAGCGACAGTGCGATATATCAACTATATTTTTGAATGCTTGGCAGATATCAAATACATCAAATTTAGTGAAAACCCTAACAAAAAAAAGAAAAATTGCTTGTTTCAGATGTAAGATCTAATATCTCTCACTTTTGAAAACAAAGTCTACACCACCCGTGAAAATAAACAAACTTATATTCATTCGGTGAAAACAGGTCGAATTCACTCTGAAATGAACAATTATCCTCTATATCTTCTTAAATGAGTATTAAAACTAATCCTAGCTTCTCATTTTGCAACAGCAACAAAAAAGGTTACTGAACTGTGACCAGTACATAGTCTGTGTTTGAGTAGAAAACGTTTAACAAACTGACATTGTATTTCAAACGAAGTATCTATTTATTTATTTCTACAACTTGACTTTGTATCATCCCAATTTACACATATTAAGTAGAAATTGGTTTGGAATACAGGAATGCAAATAGCCACATTAAATATCCAAGAAGTGTCATTCCCCTGGCTATAAAAAAGCAAAAAATGACCACAATAGACCTTTGATTGAATATATAAATAAATCTTATTTCATACTGTAGTCGCGATAAATACAATTAGGCTTTGAAACGATATTTGGAGAAATGAATAACAAATAACTCGAAATCGAACGCTCATTGGTGAATTGATTCAGACGTAGACTAGATGAATATTGCAATTACGTGACGCTCTCTCATAATAAAATGATGCGTTAAAAGAAAATTTATACAGTCTAGACAAGAAATTTAATTTTGTCCAAAAAAATGCAAACTAGATAACATACGAGCAGATATTGTTTAGAAGCATATTGACATCTAGAACTTATGATTTACAAAATTTTATTAAATTTTAAATTGAAACCCAATGGTATAATCAATCTAAAATAAAGATGGATGTTCCTATTGGCTGGTTGTCTTTAAATGCACGTCACACAGTCAGGGGTTTGCCGATTAAAGACTGTTATTCTTCAACAGCTTTCATATATACAATGTTTATATAAAAGCATAGGCCAAGTATATACAGTAATATAGTTTCTTGTTAATCACACACTTTCTTAAAGTCCTCCAATGTACATCTTAAAACAGACTGTTTTAAGAGAGTAGCTTTTAATATAGAAAACCATCATCAAATGATTTTGTAAACAATATTTGTAGTGTTTAATTTATAATTAAATGCCATGCACAACAGTCATTTTGCGAAACAACCGGAAGTTTTCAGTGGAAGTACATACAGTTTTTTTATACTGAGACCCGCCCGCTTAGCTGAATAGGGAGAGCGCATACCTACGGATCGCGGGGTCGTGAGTTCGATCCCCGAGTGGGGCGTATGTTCTCCGTGTTGATATGGTAAACAACATTGTGTCTAAAATGGTCCGTCTTCCACCGCTGATTCATGTGGGCAGTTACTTGCGGAGAACATGTATTGACTGGCACAGAATCCACAAACACTGGTTATAGCTTTCTACTCAATCCTATATGTTTGTACATTTAACAATTTAGTGTAACAGATGTAATTATGTCAATAAAATACTGTTTAAACCAAACACTGGTTCGGGTTACACAAGTGAAACACTGTTAAACAACAGCGCTTAACCCAAAACAAACAAACGTACAAACACAGTTATACTATGGTTAGCTATTATATATGTTTAGGTGTACTACTACAGTAATGCCTATAAATGCACTGTTGTTTTTTATATTAGAATTTGGGTTTAACATACCTCTAAAAATATGAAACCATGTAGTATTTAAAAGCAAATGATAATTATGAATATTGACTTTATTAACTCTATAAATATCCGGGAGTAAATGTAATAACCTATAATCATTTAGATTTACATAGAAAATACGTGATTAGTGCCTTATTCATATATTCACATGCATTCAGGCGTTCCATAAACTGCTTAAAACATAGAAGTAGAGTATGACGGTTTAACCTACTGTTTTGTTTCTCGTTTAAATATTAAAACATTCTTTCAGAATAGATAAAATATGCAATTCTGAATTGTATAAGAATAAGGTAAACTCATTATTAAGAAAAGAATATTATATTATATCATATAAATAGTAAAAGCTTGGAAGTGTCTCTCTGCAATATTTGACTGTAGCTTGCAAAAGATATAGAAAATTGATCTAAACCGAACAGTCTCGTGATCTAATACCTTATCAATTATTTTAAAGATGAATTGACATAAGATCCATAAATTTAATCAAAACCATTCATTGTTTATTTAATAACGGTATGTAAGAAGGTTCCAGATGCAAGCTTATAACAAAATGTAGAATGTAATCAAAACATGATAATGATATACACTGTAACCATTATAATCAACATTTTTGTTATAATTATTTTTATTAAAATTAACTTATTCATCTCTTTCCACACATGTTTTATAATAAAGCATTCAATTTGTAAAAAAAGCTTGACAAACAAGATATAATAAACAATTAGATAAGGTGAAAAAAAAATATTTGTTTTACACAGATTTAAAACACATTGCAGTAATTTGCAAGATTTATAAAAAAAATGAAATTTTTCACTCAAGATTTAATATGCTACAATTCATTTGAAATACTAAAAGGCGATAAACATTTTAAGAAAAATAAATATGTCTTCATGGTTAACCTATAAAGGTTGAACGCTTATTTAGCTAAGTATACAGGTGGGAAATAAGATGGAATCGGAAATAAAACGGCATCTAATGTGACTTATTACTTAAATATATGCTTTTATAACCTAAAGTCAAACTTCATACATATGCCAAAAGATCTATATGGAATATGATCAGTGGACACGAGAAGCTTAAATACTACAGACTAGTTATATTATCAAATGAGCTCCAGTTTACAGGTGGGAAGCAAGATGGAACCATGTGATTTATAACTTAAATATATGCCTTGGGGGAGGCTGCGTTTTTGGAACGCGGCTAATCCTGTTGGATATTCTTCCTTGTTTTCATAAATTTAAGTTAAAATTCATACATAAGAAAATAGATCTATATCAAATATAGTCACTGGATATAAGAAGCCTTAATATTACCGACTAGTTGTATTATCAAAGACGGTTTACATTATCTCCAAAATAAGTTAAATAATAAGAAACTTGAAGCTGGTATTAACAGTTAAATCAGTAACATAAGAAAATCTTGAGATCATGGCCGGCGCATCCTTTGTGGGTTTAACAATTGGCCCGCAATGAAGTAAAATATAAATGAAATTCTATATAATTAACATCGTAAATTGTAGAGACGTTGTGATTTCTTAGCGTTCGTGTAAGATTTCCATTCATACCACTGCTGCGTTAGCACCTTCAAGAGGATAGGCAAACCTTTTGTCTAATTCTTTTATTTTGTAGATTTAAATGAAAGAAGCAGCTCCAGAGTTTATAGCGGATTCTTTTTACAATATTTATAGGGGCTCTCTTCACGTAGAATTAAAATCATCACTATATTTGAGTTCTCGCACATTAATCTTCTGATCTTCTTTAGAAACAATCCAAAAGCCAGGAACGATTGAAAACAACATGTAAATGTACTTTGCAGTGGTATTATTTTCATAAATTGCTTACAATTTTCATATATGAAATTCAAAGCAGAAACAATTAACAGTGAAGAAACATATAAAACAAAACGACGTAGTACGTAATAAAAACTTACCTGTTAAAGATTTAAATCAGAGAAAAGTAGCTGTACTTGACCCTAATCGTTTGAAACCGGTCAAACTGGCAGTAATACCATCTAATCAAAATGTAAAAATGTAACATTATAATAGTGCGTGTTCCTTTCTCTTTTCAAATATTCCAATTTCCTTTATATCATATTGTACTTTACCATAAATTATTGATCAAATTCCATATAAACAACTGAATAAATGATTATGCATTTCGAAAATATACAGAAAAATGAGATTAAATAGCTCTAATCCCTTTTAGCTATATGGAATTAAATCTCAGGTGTCATGATGACGGTACTATCTTACCATCTGCTGAAGTGAAGATAAATTCAGAAACTGGTGTTGCCTTGTGTCTGACTGGGGAATTTAAGACCTGCCACAAAATTGCATTACACTTGCTCTACTGACTACAGACGCGAACAACGGAAATGTGATCTTTATCTTTTACAGTGACAAAATGTCTCTGTAAATCTATATGAGATACCAATTATATGTTATTATTGACCAAACAGGGAACATATAGCCTAATTTTGTATTAAGTTTAATGAGCATACTGTCTACAGAACATAATTTTCAGTACCATCCGTCATATCGCTTAGAAACACAGCCAATATAAGTGTAATTCTAGTTCCCGAACAAACTCTAGTTCTCAGTAAAACATTCTTTTATGATCTACATTGTATAGATGGGATTAAATTTTCAAGCTTTTCGACTCAGTTTTAGATGAGACCCTTGTCTTTACATTTCTTTTGTTATCATTGAGTTAGTGTGTTAGAGATTCACATGGATGGGATAACTGATATTTACACTGTCCTCTGAGTCTGGAACATAGTGCTGTTGGTGCGGGGTTGGGGGTAAGAATGAGGTTAGGAATACCGTTAACCGGTTAAAACTCCCAAGCAAAAACGTTCCCGACAGTTTAATTTGTGCTTTATAATTGTTTACAAATACTTTTAGGTTTCTTTTATCAAAATTATTGGTATAATGAATTCTCTGCGAACGTTTTGTACAGTCACTTTGAAATTTGTCTCTATTTGAGCTTGAGGAAATATCATAAATTATACAAATCTAAAAAAAAAAAACGACACGGTAAAAGTTGTTTAAAAATTGCAACACAGTGCAAAACAATGTTAACTTTAAGGTAATAATAACAGTAATGTTTAAAAAATGGCATTTGCTTGGTATATTCTTAAAGTTGACCTTGATTCGCACTGTGTAGCAATTTTAAAACAACTTTTACCGTGCCTTTTTTTATTAATTTTGTATAACTTATGGTATTTCCTAAAGCTCAAGAAGAGCCAAATTTCAATGTGATGGCCACTCTCCAAAACGTTTGCAGAGAATTCATTATATCATTAAGTTTGATAAAAGAAACAACAAACTATTGAATAACAATAAAAAAACACAAATTAAAACTGCCATGATCATTTTGTTTAGGGCGCATCAAGTAAAGGGATTTAATGAGACAGAATCCTAACTCCAACATTGAAAAATTAAGTTTGAGTCCTGTGGGACTGTTTTCAATTTCGCTCACTTCATTCACTTTTGTACAATAAATCAATAATAAGTCTTGAAAAAAAGTAAAAAAATAAGGAAAAGACATTTTTGGTCCCAGTGGGGCTTGATCCTACGCCGCTTTGAAAACTTTCAGTCAAAGTAGGTTTATGGTAGGAATCAAATACGCTTCAAAAGAAAGTACTCTATTCCGGGTCTAATACCTTAAGACTGTATGAAGTTAATGCAATGTTTTAGACATTACTGTTACGGGTCCACTACCTTAAGTCCTTTGTAAGCGATTTGAAACATAATTGGCGTTTACAAAGCTTCCGATCTTAAATAAAATGCTAGATTACTAGTGACCAAGGTGGACATGTTTAAACGTATTCAAACTTATTTGCAAATAATAAGGCCTCTTGACCAAGACAGCCATCCAAAATCCGCTACATTTACCTGGTAAAAATCAACCGATCAGGCCACATCAAAGCAGTAAAACTCACATTTACGCTCCCTCTAAGCCCTGGGTGACCTCTTAATCATATTTACAAACCTATTGCATCAAATGCTTAGCTGATGGGGACTAAATTTATAACTTGATTGTTCAAATCAGACAGGTGTTATGGTAAATACATGTCAAATGTTTACCGTTTTCCCGAAAATTCATCAAACAAAGGTTTTATATTTGAACATTCAATTTCATTTTGTTTTTTGTATCTGATAAAGGAAGGTATTGTGGATTTATGTACAATGAAAACAAAAATGTCGAAAAAGTGTTACTTCTTAATGTGATCTTAACCACATAAGATATAGAAATTTTCACTGTTAAACATTCATGCTATCTACATGTATTTTAACTGTTGTGAACTTAAGTCATTGTTTTGTTTTAAATAAAGCATTATATTAACTTGAGAATATCTATTATGAGTCTTTTTGAATATGACATAATATATTTTACCAGAATAAGTTGGCATTAGTCAGATCACCTGTTATTTACTCTGGAATGTTCAATTAGAACGAGGCGACAGTACTCTTGAACACTGTAAATTCCGTATTTCAAATAAACATGCCAAATGTTTACCGTTTTCCCGAAAATTCATCAAACAGGTTTTATATTTGAACATTCAATTTCATTTTTTTTGTATCTGATAAAGGAAGGTATTGTGGATTTATGTACAATGAAAACAAAAATGTCGAAAAAGTGTTACTTCTTAGTGTGATCTTAACCACATAAGATATAGCAATTTTCACTGTTAAACATTCATGCTATTTACATGTATTTTAACTGTTGTGAACTTAAGTCATTGTTTTGTTTTAAATAAAGCATTATATTAACTTGAGAATATCTATTATGAGTCTTTTTGAATATGGCATAATATATTTTACCAGAATTAGTTGGCATTAGTCAGATCACCTGTTATTTACTCTGGAATGTTCAATTAGAACGAGGCGACAGTACTCTTGAACACTGTAAATTCCGTATTTAAAATAAACATGCCAAATGTTTACCGTTTTCCCGAAAATTCATCAAAGTTTTTATATTTGAACATTCAATTTCTTTTTTTTTTTTTTTGGCATCTGATAAAGGAAGGTATCCAGGATTTATGTACAATGAAAACAAAAATGTCGAAAAAGTGTTACTTCTTAGTGTGATCTTAACCACGCACGTGCTATGGAAATAACCAAACCATTTCTGACTAGACATGAAACTCTTATCTCATTTATATCAAGGTGATTTAACATATTCAGATAAGTTTGATGAATTTTCGGGAAAAACGGTAAACATTTGGCATGTTTTTACCATAACACCTGTCTGATTTGAACAACCAGGCTATAAATTTAGTTCTTAAAAAAATATACTTTTGAATTTCATATTGTGTTGAGTTTTGTTTGATTAAAAGACAACAACTAAAATAATTGTTCTCGATGTTTGTGCATGATACAAACACTACAATAACACAAACAAATATACCACCAATTTTCTTACACTCAGCTCTTGCAAGAACACAAGAAAAAAGAAATTATATCAATAAATTGTCCAGACATCCCTTTCTACCAGGAAATTTCAGAAATGTATAAAATTAAACAAGGATTAAAGCGAAAACACAGAAATAGTGACAAAGCCGGTGTACATGTAAATACAGCTTAATACATTTGAAGCTGATGAACCTATATTTCTGTCAAGAAAATCCTAAGATAAGTAAACGTAAGGTTAACATCAATGAAATTGACAGGTCCCACCGGGCAGGGAAACGTAGTGACACCGGAACCCCAAGACCCATCATAGTAAAATTTGTGTCGTACAGATCTCGCCAACGTCTTCTTAAGGCTCGTACAGGATTTAAATCACACGGGCTAAATGGCATATACATCAATGAAGATCTCACTAAGCAACGTAACTTTGCTTTCTATACTGCCCGACTTCTAGTAAGAAATAACAAAATCGATAGCTGCTGGACTTTCGACGGTATGATATTTGTGAAGGACAAGCACCAAAACGTACATCGTGTCACAAGTAGTGAGGATCTGGTCAGATTCGAACATTGACTTTTTGTTAGTGTACAAGAGTGTCCTAATTATAAGTGCAAACTGTACTGATAAATTTTGTCACAGTCACTAGGATCACGTTATATAACAATAGTATAGTTATCCTACTATTTATAGCTATGGTCATTATTATATTGTGTTTCACATGCATTGTATTGTGACTAAATCTCATCAATTTTCGTGCAAGGCGAAATATGCTATATCGTAGTTTTTTGGGGTTTTTTGGTTGTTTTTTTATTAATACCGATAGTTTTTTTCTGTGAACTATTAACATACACTACCGTAAAATATGCATTATTGTCTGTAAGTTTGTATTTTTGTATATATTTTTCCTGTATTCCTGTTCTGTATGTGAACATTTGAGGATCAAATGATCAAAAATTTGACCGCTTTTAATTCACAATTACCAGAACTTAACGTGTAATGTATAAATTTCATTTACATTATCCAGTTTGGTAAGAAATTCCATACATTCGCTGTAACGATTACTTGATCACAAACCTTATCTGCAAGCGCTGTTAAATGCCACTTAATATCCATACAACTCACTTTTGTCACTTATGATCTTTCGTTACAAAATTAAGACTGTGTCACAAGTTTCAAGCAGTTTACAGTACCTCCAAGTAATCTCGTCACTTTGTCAAGTATTTTTTGTTCGCAATAGTTATATTTCACTACAAAATTAAGGTTCTAATAATCTCTAGGTTACAAAGTTACATTCTTACAAAGTTACATTCTTTGTAACTTTGAAACAATAGTAGCGTTATCCTGCTATTTGTAGATATGGTCATTATCATATTGTGTTCCACACGGATTGTACTGTGATTAAAACCTTTCAATTTTCGTGTAAGGCGAAAGAAATATGCTATTGTAGTTTTGTTTTTATTAAAACCGATGGTTTTTCGTGAACTATTAACATACACATACTGTAAAATACGCATTATCGTCTGTATGTTTATTTGTGTTTTGTATGTTTTTTTGTTTGTTTGTTTTTTCTCTAGTATTCCTGTTCTTTAAGAGAACATTTAAGGATCTGGTGGTCATAATTTGGACTACTTTTATTCATAAATATCAGAACTTAACGTGTTATGTATAAATTTCATTTATATTATCCATCTGCCAAATATATTTGGTTCGCAAAGTATATATCATTACACAATTAAGACTTGGTCACAAGTTTCAAGCAGACTTCAGTACTTTCTAGAAATTTCTTCACTTTCGTCAAAGTATTTTTTTTTTGTTCGCAATAGTTATATCCCATTAAAATATTTAGGTTTTTAATAATATCTAGGTTACAAAAAGTTACATTCTTTGTAACTTGGAAAAATAGTACATTTATCCTGCTTATTTATAGTTCGCATGCATTGTACTCTGACTAAAGTCTCATCAATTTTCGTGTAAGGCGAAACATGCTATATCGTAGTGTGCTTTTTTTTTTGTTGTTGTTTTTTATTATTAATACCGATAGTTTTTCGTGAACTGTTAACATTTACATACTGTAAAATATGCATTATCGTCTGCAAGTTTGTTTGTGTTTTAATATATTCATTTTTCTCCAGTATTCCTGTTCTTAATGGGAACATTTAAGGATCTAGTGGTCATAAATTGGATTTCTTTTGTCAAAGTATTTTTGTTCGCAACAGTTATATTTCATTATAAAATTAAGATTTCAATCTCTAGGTTAGAAAAAGTTACATTTTCTGTAACTTAGAAAACAATATTGGTACCTTAAAATTGTGAGCTTATAGCTAACCCCGCGAGTCGATGTATGTTGTGTTATGTGGTTCAGTCCGTTTTTCAAAAAAGTTTTATTATTCTCAAATGTTTATCGTACTCTCTTTTCTGTACTTGACTTTTGTAAAAAAAATGTTCTTGCTTGCAAAAATTTTATATTTCACTACAAAATCATGTTTTTTAGCAACTGATGCACTACAATAGGTTAATAATTTTTGAAACTCGGGGAAAAACAGTAAAAATGTTGTTTTACAGCGTATCCCAAGAGGCCAGGTCTACTGTTTTTCTCTCACGGCTAAGTCTGTATCAATGTTTTTCCTCTTTTTCCTTTTATCATCAGATGCTAATTGTATGAAACTGTACTTCTTAGTAATCTCCACACTTGTGTCAAAATAAATTTTGTTCGCTTAAAATTATATTTCTTTACAAAACAAGGTTCATATAAATACTAGATTACAAAAATTAATATCCATTGTTATTCTAAAAACTACTTGTACCCCATATTGCTGACTAACGGCACATTTCACAAGACCATATGTTGTGTATGTTTCTGTTATGGCACATCTTGTTTCAAGATGTTTTCTTTTTTATCTTTAATTGTTACTTATTATAGAACACTATATAAGCTTTACTTCCTATTTAGAATTTCACTTTTGTCATTTTATTTTAGTATTGTTCACAAAAAGTATACTTCATCAGAAGTCAAAACTTCAATAATTACTAGATTACATAAAGTAATATTCTCTGTAACTCAAACAAATGGCGTAAGGCTTAAACTACGAAGTCATGTATGGTATGTCTTCTGTTATTTTTTTTTTGTGGCTAATTCTGCAGTTTCAAGCCGATTTCTTTTTTAGTATCAACGTTAATCATATGATCTAACAGAACAGGAGCAATACTTTCTATTCACTACTTTTACTTCATAACTAAAACTTAAACATCATAAAACACCATGCATTATAGTCCTGGAGCGGCTGAATTTCACACCATATCCTTAATTTATACAAAATTAATCCTATTCCGTAAAATATCAGTCAACTGCATTGATTCCAGTATAATCTATCTTCCTTCTCTACAAATATGATTTTACTTTTCTCTTGTTTTTTGTTTTGGTTTCTTTTCTCCTTTGTTTTGACAACAACTCAGTATTGTTTTGTATTGTACTACCTGCTGATATGTTATCCTAAAGTTTTTACCAGGACTTTCTCTTTCATGGTGGCTTTCCTATTGTTTCTTCTGCTGTGTTCTGCAGTAACGTAAGTATGAAACGTAAGTCATCTACCACCATGAGAGGAATTTATCTGCCTGTTAAATTCAGACTTTTTTTCTGGTATGGTTATTGTTTTATTCTTGCTGTGATAGTTATCTGCCATTTGCTATAATTTCGGATCTTTTCTTCTCCTATACAACATTACACAACCTTAAGGTTCAGTTGAACAGTCGCAGATACCCAGTCAGCCAAAAGCAGATTGAAAACATATATTTCTCATCCTTGCTCTTTGGCTCTATTGCTATACTGTTTATATCCGTCCAAATTTGGAATATTCATTCACTTATACTTTTATCAGGTGATGTACTTCTAAACCAAGGACCTGGATCGAATGATTCCATATCGTCATCATCCTCACTATCGACCTTTACGGAGCATACTGATCTCTCCAAACACATCTCCTTTATCCACTTAAATGTTCAAAGTATAGCTTTAAAGTTAGATTCCCTTTATGCAGAGCTAAAGGACTTCGATATCTTAGCTTTTTCAGAAACATGGTTACATAGAGATTTTCCTAACGACGAATTAATTTTGGAGTCTTTTTTACTTCCTGAGAGAAAGGACCGAGCAGACGGATATGGAGGCGTTATTCTTTATGTAAAACAGTATCTATACTATAGAAGAAGGCGTGATCTTGAAATCAACGGTGTGGAATGTCTTTGGATTGAAATAGTAGTTTCTAACAAACATATTCTTTTCGGTACATTTTATAGGCCACTCTATTCATCTTGCTTTTGATACAGGTATTGAAAACATCATTATTGCCGGTGACTTTAATCTTAACATAGCCAACCAGGTTTCTAACAAAAAAGTCAGTAGTATATGTGACCAGTTCTCCTTGACGCAGTTAATTGATACACCTACACATTTCACTGAGACATCATCCTCAATCATTGATCTAATTTTTACCTCAAATAAAAACTTAATACACATAAGTGGCGTTGGTGACCCTTTTCTTCCTCAAAACGTTAGATTCCACTGCCCAGTTTATGGACTTTTACACCTTAAAAAGGCAAAATTTCCACCATTTTACCGCCACGTTTGGATATTCGATAAGGGTAACTACGACAGACTTAGGCAAATAACATCAACATTTGACTGGGACTCTCTCAAACATGAGGATATTGATAAGTACACGGAAAACATTGCAAATAAAATTATTGAGAATGCCAAAATATGTATCCCGAACAGAAAAGTACTGATCAGAGAGGGTGAACTGTCTTGGTTCACGAATGAAATCATATTACTAATTAGGAAACGTAAACGTTACTATAGAAAGGCAAGACAAAGAAACACTCCGTATCACTGGGAAAAATTTCGAAACCTCCGCAATCTTATAGTTAACAAAATCCGTGTTGCAAAGAGTCAACAGTTGGATCTTCTTTCTAAAAAGTTAAAATCAGAATCTCAAACCAACAAAACTTGGTGGTCTTGTTTGAAATCTTTCATAAAACCATATTCCTCCTCCTCTATTCCTCCCTTGTCATATGATGATAAAATTATTGAAGATATGCCTGGTAAAGCCAACTTGTTCAATGACTTTTTTGTTGGTCAAACACGTATAGATGAGAACTCAGCACCGCCGCTGCCACACCCACAATCTGTTGATCACGACCTCCTTGTTAGTATTACTATTTCCCCAGATGAAGTAATATCTGTTTTACAATCTCTTCAACTAGGTAAAGCTTCAGGCCTTGATAGTATAAATAATCGTATCCTTCGTGAGCTTTCTCTAGAACTATCCGGCCCCTTGTGTGACCTCTTTAATTACTCATTGCGAATTTTTCTACAGTTCCAAACAGTTGGAAAAACGCTAATGTTACACCTATTTTTAAGTCTGGAGACCCCTCTCTTGTAAATAACTACCGTCCTATTTCTCTCATAAGTACTGTCAATAAAGTGTTTGAAAAAATCGTGTTCAAACATACTTTCAATTTTCTTCATGAACATAACATCCTCTCTCCCCTGCAGTCTGGTTTTGTTCCGGGTGACTGTACAGTAAACCAACTTACATATATCCACAATTTATTTTCACAAGCTATTGATTCTGGTAAAGAGATAAGGGCTTTATTTTGTGACATAAGTAAGGCATTCGACCGTGTTTGGCACGAGGGTCTCATTTATAAACTTAAGTCTATTGGAATCTCTGGGTCCTTATTATCCTGATATTCCTCATATCTGCATAATAGGAAACAAAGTGGTATACTTCCTGGCTGTAAATCATCTCAAAAAGTAATCACTGCAGGGGTTCCCCAAGGATCAATCCTTGGCCCCCTTTTATTTTTAATCTATATCAATGACATAGTCCTAGATATTCACGCTCATATAAGGTTATTTGCAGATGATACGAGCCTTTCAATTGTAGTTGAAAATCCAAATACTGCTTCTGCTATCTTAAATTCAGATCTTAATAAAATTTCAAACTGGGCATCAAGGTGGCTAGTGAACTTTAACCCTTCTAAAACTGAGTCGTTATTGATATCCCGCAAACAAAATAAAGTCTATCATCCTCCACTATTAATGCAGGGTAAGCAAATAAACGAAGTCCATAATCATAAACATTTAGGTATTTTTCTATCAAATGATCTTAGGTGGACTACACAAATTGAGTACATAACAAAGAAAGCCTGGCTGCGAATAAATGTCATGAAAAAGTTAAAATTTCAGCTAGACAGAAATTCTCTTGAGGTAATCTACAAATCATTCATTAGACCTATTCTTGAATATGGTGACGTACTTTTTGACAATTGCACTCAAAAAGAAAAACAGGAACTTGAAAAAATTCAGCATGAAGCAGCAAGAATAGTAACTGGAACAACGAAACTCGTTTCTATTGACAAACTTTTATCTGAAGTTGGCTGGGAAACCCTTGCAAACAGAAGGAAAAAACATAAGTTAGTGCTGTTTTATAAAATGAAAAATAACCTCACACCGTCCTATCTTTCAGACCTTGTTCCATCTAATGTAGGAAGAGACCACAGATACCCTCTTAGAAATGCTGAAAATATTCAGACTATGTTCACACATACTGCATTTTATTACTATTCCTTCCTTCCATCAGTCATACGGGACTTCAACGCTCTTCCAGACGAAATACGTAATGCTTGTTCTCTAGCATCCTTTAAGCGTATGTTAAATAATGACATTCCTACTGTTCCAAAGTACTTTCTGACAGGAGTAAGAAAATCTCAGATACTTCATACAAGGCTACGTACGCAATGCAGCTCTCTATCTTCTGAGCTCTATGATAAAAACATTATTGAGTCTCCAAATTGTGACTGCGGGGATGTAGAAACGCCTTATCACTATTTTTTCATATGCCCGAGGTATTCTCACTTAAGAATACACTTGTTCAATATCATATCCCAGTTTTGTACTCCAACATTAAATGTTATCTTACAAGGTAGTCCTGCCCTTTCAGATGATTCCAACGTAGAAATATTTACTGCTGTTCAGTGTTACATTGTTAAATCCAAACGATTTTGATATACAAGAAGTAAACATATCAGAAATAGCTTACATGAAAATAGCATATCAAACCCTTTTAACTGTGTTAAGTGATAGTAACTCTATCATGTAATTGCCTCTAGTTTTGTTGTCAATTTCTTACTATTTCTGTTCCTTTTTCTCTCTTTTTTATACCAGTATCTCCTACTACGGATAACTTTATAAATAGTTACTTTACACCTGTGTAATATTCTTTAGTAAACGTTTGTAATTTTTTCCATGCATTTGAAGGTTTCTATTGCCATGAACTATATATGCACATTGTTGAAAAAGGGAGAGGACAACCTTAAGCTTATAAAGCTTCCTGTCCAATCCTTTATTGTATATTTGTAATCATGTTGTAAATATTGCAAAATAAATATGTTTAAACCAAACGTAAGGTTGACATGAAGCTTAGATCGTAAAACTTATCTTAATTTCGTCGGAACTTGGTCGTAAGTGTCAATCCGGATAAACGCTTGACCTAAATTGTTTATTCCCCGGTACCTAATTATAAGAGCAATATTTCCTTTTAATCTTGTTTGCCCGGAAAAGCACCAGTTTTGTTGACAAATCCAATTGACAAGACAATCATTTTCTGTTTGACTTTACGGTTAAAGGTTTCATTTATCAATCATTATCACATTTTTGTTGCTGAACTAATTTAACGAAGTACACGAGGAGATATTTCAGCCTTGATAGACATTGTTCCCTTACATCAGATTGTTTCATTTATAATCAACAGAGATAAACACATAGTGATCTTAATTCATTATGAAATGCATAGTCTAACATCGCAGATATATTACTTCAGCATTTTTATTTATAAAACATATGTCTATTTATTAACCCACGGTGATTGTTACACATACTATTACAGGAGTTGCTGTAAAAGTGCTGTGGAATCACCTATCTGACAAACTACACAGGTATCAAACTGTGGAATCACCTATCTGACAAACTACACAGGTATCAAACTGATCTGAATATGTTAAATCACATTGAGAGATGGAATTTCTTAAATCAAGTGTCAATTTATATAGAACCTGACTTAATATGAAGCTATTTTAACTCACTATAATATTATATCAAAATTTGGTTTGAAATACAATACTGGTGGCAACATTTATGAAAGAATACGTTATTCGGAATTTGGTCATAAACAAAGCTAGAAATGACCGCAATTGACAGTTGATGGTATATTATTGATAAAACTCATTACATTTAGTAGCCATGATTGATACAATTAGATTTAGACAATTCGAGAAATGAATATCAAGTAATTTGAAATATCACGGCCACTGGTGAATTGATTCAGTAGCCTTGATGAATACAGCAATTACGCGACTTTCTCCCTTGTTGGATATCACATCCTGCAATAGGCTTGTCCTATTATAATTATATATAATGGAGATTTTCAAGACAGATAATGTGTATGTTCTAGATAACAAAATTCAATTTCGGTGGAAAATGTTACGCGTGGGTATTGATCCAGAAGCATAAATACAGTAAGAAGTTACGATTTACGATTTAGTCTAGTACAAAACATTTACCCAATGGAACAATAAAACTAAATAAACTTATAAGCCTACTGATATGACCTGTCCAGAGTTAAAATGCTGAATCCTTAGAAACACTATCAAACACATACCGGTAAGCGGTAACTATGATGAGAACGGTTTGATAATTATCACCGACTTATTTAAGTAGATACGTATTATTCTCTTTCATGCAGAAACTTGCAGCAACATTTCTATTTCCTTGCAAGCAAAAGGATTTTCAAATTTGAAATGTATCGATTCAATATATGAACAATTACATCAACAATACTTTTTCCCTCCGGTAATAACGAAGGTAATATTCATAATTTATAAGTAAAGTTAACTATAAAGGCATATGATAGTATAAAATTATACAAATTAACAAATTACGTGTTGCAGACTAACCTTTTGAGACACAGGATGAATTGGTAGATTCTAATCGTGATCAGTCAACAGTGTAATTAAAAAATGATGTCACCTTTACGTAATGCAATCTAACAGTTCAATCTAATCTAATAGGTGTGGGTTTGCTTAATTAAAATATCTGATATTGTATTTAACTCTGTGAAGCTGACAATTTTACATTAAGCCGTTTTACGTCCGCTTTTCAAAAATATTTCTTATCCTTTTTAGCCGTATAAAACTGAACCAAAGCGTCACGTTGACATTGTCATCGTGTCATCTCAGAAATTCATAAACTGTAAGTGCCTTGCGGCAAAGCAGACAATGTGAAGATTTGTATCAAAATCGCGGTACATCAATGTTGATGACTAAAGACAGATAATGGAAGTGTGATATCTATCATTTTACATTAACAAAATGTATATTGAAATCTACAAGATATGCCAATTATATGTTATTATTGTCCAAAAGAGGAATGTATAGCCTATATACCGTATTCAGTGTAATGAGCACAATGCTGCAAGGTACAATTTTCAGCAACATTCGTCATTTCGCCTTGCAGTGTAACACACACAACAAAGAACCATTGGGTATAAAGGCACAAATGCCAGTCATTTGGTTCATGTCAATTCTATATCCTGACATGCATTGCAAAATACATTTACAAAATAAATAACACTGATGAAAATGACAAAACACTACAGCACAAATTTACTGTCTTTATATGGACTGAGAATCAGTTTAATGCATTTAGATGGGTATTAAATCTGACAAATCAATGAATCATGCTAGCGGTAAAATTCGATTTGACAATTCCCATTTCCTATTGTCGTATTCTACAAAATAAGTACTTGTTTCCTTTCAAGAGTATTAGAGAAATAATACCGATCTTTACCGCAGGTAGAGAGAATGAGAATAGCCAACTTTCGATAAAAAAGTTGTTGTTGATTTAAATCTGAAATATCATTTAGTCCAGTAACAGTCACATTTCGCATCTATTCGATCATGACCATTACAACCAGTTTTTGATACAATCGATGTTTTGTTTGAAATTTTGAATGACTCAAGATCTCGTGTGTAATATCACAAAAAGGGTCGCCCTTGATATCAATTCACCGATGTTTTCTATAAGAAGTAAACGTTATTTTGTTTTCATATATAGTATATGTAGATAGTGTTAATACATATCAATGTGAAACTTTACTAGTACAGTGATAGTGATTTTGCTCATACCTTCATACTCTATGTACAAATAAATGGGTAAGGAACCAAAACACATAATTTGTCGCTAATAAACATCGACAATAATGTCCCAATTTTCGCCGTCGCCCTATGTATTTGTCGAAGGGTCAAGTATACATTGCCGGTAATTTATGTTCTTTATGTGTCTATGTTACGTATGTCCCGTTTTGTCTTCCGTAGTTGTATTCTTGTGTTTAAGTCGTCTTATGTAGTCTTGTTATTGGATTTAAACATGTTTGGGCATTATTCTTATCCAATGAACTCCATAAACCAATGGTCCTGTATTAACCATATTACTTATTCATAATTCACTAACTATAATTACTTACCACATGAATGGGTTTCTCTTCTAATTTGGAAATCCCTGCTAATTTGCACAAGCATGCGCACTTGAAATGAGATATCGAAGGTGCAGGCCACAGTTTTTGTCGTTGACAGTAAATATTCACAGATGTATATATTTGTGTGTGTACAGGTAATTTGAAAGATTGCGTTTAATGTTTAATCATTTAGCTACATTTTGTCATTCATCGGTTTTATTATTTCTATATATTTGCACTTGGAATGAGAATTTGATGGCACATGCCACAGTTTTCGACATTGTTATTTTTATGTTTTTGCACTTGAAATGAGAATTCGGCACAGGCCACAGAGTTTGACATTGGCAAATATATACTTATAGCGGTGCATATTTGTGTATTTATAGACTCCGTTATCCCAGGTCCCGAATCTTGAAACGCATATGAGCAGGACAAAATCTCCTAACCACGTGTTATTATGACTGCGACATATTCATGGAACATGTGTTTTTGCAGTTACTTCTGTTTACGTAACAATCAAGATTCATGGTGGACGGATAATAATAAAACGGTGCTAATTTGGTGTGACGCTATTTACAAAAGATAGAAAAGACTGGACTTATTTATGTGCTAAGATACTTTATTCTTGCTCAACCTCTTATCTGAGGTCTAAGAAAAACGTTGCCAAATTATCGCCAATGTTTATTTCGTTCATTTATTGTTATGGGATGAACGCAGTTTTCAAAAGTACATTTGTTTTAAACTTAATGCATGTCAAACACTCGCAGAGAACACTCGTTTTCCCGCGGGAATTCTTCTCTACCTACTGAATAGACTAATATGGTTCTGATATATTTTGTAAAACATTAACAATGTCAGCATCAGATTTCTGAGATAGAATATTTAATATGTGAAATAAATCTGTTTTATCTTTAACTTATCAAATTTAAAGCTCATTTTTGTAAACGACTTCAAATTTCACCATGCATTTGAACTACACATTTCCTTTAAGATCAGCTGACACGCACGTTGCACGTTGTTTGCTTCAGTTTATATTTTAAAATCATTTAAAGAATTTCAGAAATTATATTGTTTCTATCTCGAGCAATAGCATGGATGCCTTAATAATAAATTATTTTATAACATGCAGTTTTGTTTCACTATGAAATCAATCTTCCTGGTATATTTCGCTACCAGTGCGAATCTAATAACCAAAAATTGCTGCTTCTTGTAGGTGAAAAATTATAGGTAGATTTTAAATACTAACTGTTACGTTAAATTCAAAGATATTATTTTTACAAAATATAAAATAATTTCACGACAGAGAAATTTCCTTAAACTGTGATAATATTCCCAGCACTGAAACAATTTACAGCAATATTGCATTGTACTGATAACAAATGACTGCTTCATACATAGAGCTTAGTAAAGACTGCGTCTATCCCAATGCCATGCAACCTTGTGGCTTGTTATACTTAGGTATAATTTCATCTAGAGAAACGTGAACTGGTCGAGAAATATGGTGTACTAGGAGATTCAATATAAAATTGAACGCTTATATATTGGATTTTGTAGAACGAATGACCAGTCACCGTATGAAATTTAATCAAACTGCAGTACGATGAAAAAATAGACTCGAAGTTTGTAGACTGTTGTAACGCATATCGTAGCACTATGCATCTATGAATTTTCAAATTGCGCTGCACTTGCTTGTAAAATTGTCTTCAAGTAGTGATGCTATGTGATAAGGTTATTTTTGTCAATATTCTGATCAAAAGAACAAACATTAAGCTAATAGGACATTCTTTTTACATGTATTTACACTCCCTGAAATCCTGCGTATTTATAAACACGTTGATCATTATCTGAAAAAAAAATCCTCGGACGAAATCTAATTTGTGTAACAACATCTTATATTGAATCATCCGGCTAGTAATCCCTAGTCACATAATCCTCTGGAAATAGCAAATAAGATTGCCCGACGAAATAGTAAACACCTTCTTCGTATTTCTGGTATATATTTTTTCAATACAGTGTTTACGAGTTTATAGAATTGATTACACATTGATAATTTTATATCGACACCACAATGAAAAATAAGACGTATGATCCTAATGACACATACATTAAGATGACAAAAACGAGTACCAAGGCTCCGAATTCTTCTTTTTTAGAGGCAGTCATTGTCCGTCAAGGATTACCGCGATTGATTCGAAGTCACTCGAAGGGGACCCGGTGAAATCCATTTAGCGGAATACACACATACTCTGATTTCTGTTGTCTTATTTTTCATATCAGCCCAAAAATTGGTAATTCGTTACTTTTTAAACAGTAAAACTTTAGACAGGATTGTTTGAATTTACAGCTTGGTCATTTTGTTTCTGGATGCATAAGAATGTGTGAACGACAGTTTGTTTTAAATAAATGTTAAATCACCAGATAATGCAATTTTCTTATATTAAATAAATATTTAGTGTCAACATAATGAATGAATAAATATCATCATTTTATTAATTTCGACCACATCATGTTGATGATTCAAATTATGCATGTGTAATTACTATACATAAGTATTAAGTTCAGTTGTTGTGTTAAATTTAAATGTACATCTACATGTAAATATTTGGAGTAACTTGCAACAGGCATAGACAGCTTTCCAACGCAAAGAAATGAAAATTAATCATTTCTCCTGTGATTTTCATTGCAAAAAAATCTATGTCTTAACGGTTGTTATTTTAAAGTTTATTAAGTTTAACATAGTTTTTATATTAATTCATTCTTCATAAATTTATTTCTAACTTCAATTCGCTAAGTCGGAAACTATTTCTGTATCATTCGTAACAAACAAAAAAGGGAAAAGTAAAAAATAATAGCTAATTATATAGACAAATCCCATCCATGGCGGGTTTAAATGCATGCATGCACTAAGGTAAAAAGCAATATCAGTTTCTTTCCAACACAACAGAATACTCCGAAATGATACATCCATTTTATGTGTACATTTCTATACTGCTACCCGGCGAAATTTAAAGGCACTGTCCTCCAGATCGTATGACAACAAATAGGGAAAAATTAATAGGTATCTTGAAATTAATGCTACATTTCTTCAGAAAGCTTTAAAACTTAATTACTGACAGACTATATGTTATGGAATATATGAGAATTAGTCGTTTTTACTCTCTTTTTTACACTGACAATTGAAAAGCGTTTGTAACGCTTTACCCAGGATCAACTGCCTTAATTATAAATATCTATATAAAGCGGTCGTTAAATACTTTTTCCTCTATTGTGTATTGGTAAAGACAGCGGGAAAGTATTTATTGCCACGGCGGCCTGGTTACAATTCCCGACGCGAGCATCTTTTCTTTCTTGATTTGACATTTTAAGATAGTTCAAAAACAAAAATGCACATTCATTTTTCACGATATGACCAAATTTCAATTTTAAAGAAAAATCACTTTTTCTTAGCCAAAATCTGGAGGTCAGTGCCTTTAACGCTTATTATATATTATGACTTTCTAGTAAGTGTACATTGTTTTATGTTTAGCAGCCAGATTTAACGTTTGATATACAAACAAGGAGTGTACAGAATATAAATATTCAGACAGGGTTGTTGCTAGATTCTAAATCTAAATCAAGACCTTAAATAAACAGACGACGATGGTCCGATACACAGACAAACCTGTCTATGTATGTTCCTGGTAAGCAGCAACTTTGAATGTTGTCCTCTTAACCTTTACCCTGATAAATGTCTAAAATGGACTGGTCCATCATTCAATTTGGGCAATAACATTTATTATTCGAATGGGTGTTCACTGAAAATTTACTGACTGAATAGCGAGCTGGTCGCAAAGGCAGAATCACTTGCCGCCAGCAAGCAAAAGGGTAAAAGATTCTAACTTTCATTAGATAATTTCGGGTTATTTTTGTATACATTATTTCAAGAGATGAGATTAGGTGGGATTAACTAGTAACTGGTATAGTTACACGTACATGCAGCTTCTTCTTTTATTGTACAATAATCTTGAAAATTCTACAGTACATTTTTTAAAACTAAAACGGCAGCGGTATAGGCTCATTATTTTGAGACCGTGATATGCCAATCTCTGTACTACAATTCACAGGAATAACTACATCTTATGTCATTATGTTTGAATCGCTATACAGGTGTACTTTAATTGTTATCATTCAACCATAAGTATTTTCAAAATATAAAGTAGTTTTCCTATAAAAGCTATTAATCTGTGATAGTTATTTTGTAACGCACTATATGAAATTGACATTGTATTTCAAATTTTTGTCAATTCACGTACTTCTACAACATGGCTTAATATGAAATAAAATCTAAAAGAATATCCTTCGGAAGTAAAGAAAGCAACAAACCAAGATAATAGCAGACTCGACTTGATTTAATTTGCTCACGTTAGGTAATGAAGGCTGCAACGCCCCTCACGCTCCAAGTACCTAGCATTTTCTTTTCACAATATATTGCAATTTGATTCAAACTAGAGAAATATCAATAGCTGCAATACAAAGACGGTTGGTGGTAATATTCCAGATAAACAGATTACGCATATCAGTGAAAAAGATGTCACACAAAGTGGAGAAATGAATAGAATTGTCAAATTATTTTAAGTCACACGGTCACTGGAGAATTTATTTGGACGTAGACTTCAGCACTAAATGACGCTTTCTCATGTTGGATATCGAATGTAAATAATATCCGACAAAAGACTTATCCAATTTTTATGAATAATTATTTATATTTAATTTCTGTAAAGAATGCAATATACAAACCTTCAACCAATTTTATAATGGAAATGTATCTCGTCGAGCGGTACCGGAAGAGTTACATCTGCTAGTGTTTTCTTAGTGGGTGGCCTTTTCTACGGCATGTGTCTGTGACCTAGTTTGTTCTGCCCGATGCTGCCATGTACTCTACTCGTACTTTTTAATTTTACACTGGTGCGTCAACTTATACAATGTTTCTCGAAAATATATTTTCACATTATGTAAGCCGCACATATTTGATAAAACCTAAGGGGTACATTTACGAGTAGCAAAGAACTCAATTTAAGCTATTGGATAATGTTTTCCTTTTGACGGAATCCATCATCACAAGAATATGAGTGAAAAGAAGCAAGTTTAATTTTTAATACCAAGGAGCTGTTGCTAGAATTTTTCGCGTTTTCATTTTGGCTTAACCCGAATGGGGAATGAACCCGTGATCCCCCTGCATTTGCCATTGAAACATTCATTTCTAGTATCTGAATTCTTTTTAATATAGCAACCACATGAAAAAGAAACAATACAGGTGTATTTTAGTAATACTGATACAGAAAAAAATAGAAATTATTATAACTTGTTAATAATTTTCATGTATTACATGCCAAGTATCACAGCGGCAATATATGTTAAACAATAAACATGCAATAAAGGCACATTATATACAATTTAATATATTACGTAATGAAACCTTACCTGTTGAAGTTTGAAAATCAGATGATGTAATCTTCAGTCACGAACAGTCATTACTTGTAAAACGGTATTGCTGTCACTGGTATATAATACAATGCAATTATTCTATCGCGTATGTTGTCGGGTTATTCCATATATTCCGATTTTCTGCATACGATATCGTATTTTAAAATTCCTTTCTAATCAAAGTCCTCTTAAACAATTAATGTTATTAAAAATAAATACACAACGTACGTTTGACAGTACCAAACAACTTATATATGTGAAAGAAGAACTGTGTGCTCTGCTTTAAGATGTCCTAAATCGTCTTGAGCAGTCAGACTCCAAATCTCCGTGTCACATTGATAGTGTTGTCTTCCCGTCTTCCGAAGTTAGAAATTCAGAAACTGATGTTGCGTTCCGTCTGCCTGCAAATTTAAGACTTGTTACAAAATTGTATTTCAGGGGCTTTACTATTTACAGACGCGGAGGGAAGTGAGATATCTATCACTTTGCATTAACAAAATGTCTCTGGAAATCTACAAGAGATGCCAATTATTTGTTATTATTGTCCAAACAGGGATGACTTAGCCTAAATACTGTATTCAGTTTAATGAGCATACTGTCTGTGAGTGACAATTTTCAGCAACCTTCAACATATCGTCTAAAAACGTAGCAAACAACAATACAATATTGTATTACACAACGAATTTCTGACGTTTTTACATGTCAGTTAGGCATGCTGACTTTATCTTACGACAAAATGTCATAAAAGGACCTTTCATATAACATTGTTGATACATATGGCAAAAACCAGACATGCTTGAGGGTGAGAATTGCCCGAGTCGTTCTATTTTAAGTGTACATGTCTTTAAATTATAGAAAAGGCGATCCATATATATATGCAGTTATTTGAAGAAGATAATAACGTTCTTGGTAATTTACGTACTATTTCTTTAAAAGTCACTTATTGTCATCATCCCATGTGTATTTTATAAACATTTATTATTCTTAACTTTTAAATGCTTTTATAGTTTAACATTTAAAAACTGAAATTGTAACTTTCACAAACACAAGAATAAAACATCAAATCCTGACATGTATTCTAAGTATTTTTCATGAAAGTTTGTTAATTTTAGCAAGGTCGTTATTTACGTCCTTAATCTTACTTTTGTATGGTATTATAGTTCAAGGTTAAATAACGCAAATTGGTTATCTGAATAGCCACCTAGTATTTTCCTTTCAACCTGTGAGTTTCACGCCTGTTTGTCCAACAGTCATGAAACCCCATCAGATCTGTCTGTTTGCCTACGGTCTACAGCAAAGACATCCAGCATCGTTATATCACCTCCTGTTTTATCAGTTCTATATACACTGCTTTGTTTGGCACGGAGTTCCCTTTTGCTGCATCTTGCAGCAACTTTCGTACTTGCATATCCTTTATCTGCTGTATGAGTCTGAGACAGCAGCCTCGGGATAGTGTAGCAGACTTCGTAATTAATATGGGCTATTATGAAAACAAATTCTTATTGTTATTTTAGTGTGTTGGGATGTTTGTCTTCATCAATTTAGAGTACTAGTCAGAATGCGGAATGATGTTGATGTTTACTAGACACATATACAAAACTAAAAAATATACTGTTATCATACCTTTCCACTTGTACAATTACAATGCCAGTCCAGCGAGCTACAATGCTGTATTCAAGATACACAGGAGAAATGGTCCCCATATTTTAAAGCAATGGCGTGGTTCAAAGTAGAGATATCTAACAGAGTTTTGAAAAAAAATACTCTTATGTTGTATCATAACACCAGAATGTCTTAAATAGTCTTCGCGAAACGAATAACAAGGTCTTCGTTTTTCACAGTTACAATGACCCGCTCACCTTTCTTTAAATAATATTGCAATATTATTTTAACAGACTCTCACATGTAGCCAATAACTCATTCATATTTTTCTGTAATATGGAGAGTTTCAGTTGTCCTGAATAAAACACTATGAATATTAGGCTTAGTCGTTGAATTATTCAACAGGCACAGGCTAATGTGTTTTTAATGGATATAGACCTAAATATATACAAAGAATGCTAAATTTAGTGTGTATGAGGCCATGTCTATTTGCAGAGCAGTTTAAGTTTTGATGACATCCCCATAGTTTAGAAAATAATACAAAATTGATATTGAATTCACTTTTGAAAACATTCAGCTCTTTTGGACTACACAAGTGAATAAAATGCAAATCTCATTTCATTTGTTTCCGGATTCTTAAAAGCATTCAGTATATCTTAGTTTGAATAAAAGCAATGTTTCTGTAAAGCTTCTGTAAAACAAATATAGATCGATCTCGGATTTTGCAACAGAATGTTACATATCTAATGACATAATTTTGATGCACTTAAAATTCAAAAAGTTCAAATTCGAAGAAACTGGCAAAATTCTGCTGCGGATTTAGAGAATCTAACTGTTTAATGTTTGTTTTATAAAAATGACACAGATCCATATGGGGAATATGAATCGTGCATCTTCTATGTGGCATTGAAAATTTTCCTCAAAACTTGTTTGAAAAAAGGTAGACTCTATCATATTTGTAAAGCTGTCACGCTCCTCAGGTATACTTAATCATTAAATAGTCAAAATAAATATGTTTACTATTATATTAAAGTATGTAAAACTACTTGAGGGTCTCATTTGCAGCCAACTGAGCACTCTGAAGTAAAAATAGTTTGCGTGTTATGCAATTCTTTGGCATAAGCAAGTATAGCTACTGGATTGAAAACTAAGTTCAACTGAATTACTCAAAAATAGTTATATGAAACCTTACATCTTTGTATCAAACGTGACATTCGGCACAAAACTGGTTTTAAACCAGCCATGACATCATTATGGAAAGGCTGCGACTAAATACAGAGTTGGTGCGCCCGTGATATATTACAGACTCCGGTATATACCGGATTAACTAAATTTGAACAAAAATACCTTAAATGTATATATTTTGTAACCATGGTGATTCTAACCCTAACCTTTAGTCAGTATATTATGCACATTATACACTAAATGCGTGCGGACATGCAAAAAAAAATGAGTATTTTTGCCGTGCGTTCCATTTGATAATAATTCCGCGCATGCGCAGAACGGCTGCACCAACTCTGCAATGAGAAACATTCTTATGGAAAAGCAACCGAATATGTTAAGTATCCTTATAAATATTACACTTCGAACATAGAACTCCTTGTGATGCTGGTATATCAGTCAAAATATTTAACAAAATTTGACAAATATTAGGATCAGTAATACTAACAACAACATTTTATATCCAATAACCTAGCACCGCATATATCTGAATAATAATGCAAATAGATTTTTAGTGAAAGCTACGTTTATTATGATACATAAAACCTTCTGTTAACAAATCTGTGCACTCTTATCATTGAATTGGAAAAGTTGTACCAACTTACTGTGAATAAAACTCATTTTATTTACAAAATGCTGATGTTTAGATGTATGTTATCACGACAAAGGGGATATACGAGACCGTAGCTCAAGTAAATAATTCCATTCGAAGGCCATGTATTATGTAAACAGTTGATGACGTAGGTAATCACTTCTTACTGACGCATGTATGGCGCCAAACATTAGGTCGGCGCAGTATTTTTAAAGGGCTACACGTTCAGTGGAATAATTTAGAAGTGTGTAGACGTCTTATAGATAATTGTCAACGACCAATAAACCGATTCTGGGTGTTTCATGTAAGTGCAACACGGTCCTGATTTATAATGGTGATTCTGAAATGCCTTTTCTATTACAAGTAGTCTTTCCCGACGCCCGATGCCTATTTGGTGTCAAATATTATTTGATGTGAATTCAATATTGCCTTGTTTTGATAAACATGACTATAAGTTTGCATAAGTCGTACTTAACCATGTCAGATCGTAATATACTGACGATAGAAAAGGACATTTTTTTATGTAACAGTGTAATATATATACATGAAGCTTGTTTATGCTATATAATTCAATATCCTTTTATCATACAATGTCATACTTCAATATGAACCACTTAACTGATTAAAATTCTGTTTTGCGTGCGAAGAAATTTTAACATGTTTGCTTAATTTAAATATTTGTAATCATGTTTAGCTGTTGAAAATTCAGTGTTTCTTTGACGATGGTGTTGTCTTATCATCTTAGAAATACAATTCAGAAAATGTAACTGCGTTGTGTCTGACCGGAGAATTTATGTGTTCCCAAAATTGCATTTCATCGGCGGCTTTACTGACAGCAAACGCCGATGGAAAAGCTTTGTCTACAATTTTACTTTCATATGGAATCAAAAAATACTGTTTTCTGTTTCTAATGAGCTTCCTGACTGTGATGTACAATGCATTAGAGGAATATTACGTATTATGACAAATACGCTTAGAATAGTTGGTTATTAAGTGAATATGTTTCATAAATAGACAATGCAAAAAAGTGTACTTGACATATTTAAACAAAATTGAGAATACTTGACCAGTTATGTATATCTTTTTGTGTCCTACATTTATTTCATTTGTCCATAGAGTCTAACATCATTTGCAACTCCGAAATGATGAACATTTACACAAAGCGTCTTTAATTACTGTCCTTTTGGTCTTGCATAATTACTCGACATCCTGTGTTCTTGTTCAACACGTACTCACAAGTCACAGCATCCTAACACCATAGGATTTATATAAAGAATGCATGGATAATTATTTATATTTCCTGTTTTGCTGTTTTTATTACGATCCGGTCATTTGCATCGGGAAAAGGAAAACCGCGAAATGGATTCCCTTCCACAAACACTATCATAGATTAATGCGTTGTTAAGTTCATAAAAAAATTCATAGGCTTATTTATATTAATGGATGAAAAACAATTTTGGCAGACAAATAGAAACTGCCGTAAAAAAGAAACAATATCGGTAAAATATAAATTTACTGCAACTACATAAAAGCATTTACTTCCTAGGTGGACAAAATTCCTAGATGAACAAAATTTCTCTAATAGGCCTGGCAGAGAGATAAAGTGATGCTAAGTACATTGAAATTGATTTTGTTAAGTTGGCATTTTAGGGCGGGCTTATAATGGAAAAAAAATGTTTTTTATTTCGTATGTTATTTAATTTTGTTCCGGAACTTTATGGAGAGTAAACATATTAAACAGAATGTGTCAATATAAATTTTGTTTCCTATGGTATGACAGTTTTTTTCAAGGGTATTTAAGTTATGATCTTTTTTTTGGTCAATCGACATATATAGAGTACTCACTTCGCCCGGGTATTGTACATAGTCCAGTTTGGCTCACATGATATTGTAAAAAGTATGAAAAATCAACTTCTAGAAAATTAAAAGTTGATAAATACGTTTAATAATCAAAATCCATTTCAATTTGAAGCTCGTTTTGTTACATATACTTTAATTTCATTACGTTCTTGAAATAGATAATTGTTCAAATGACTTGTAAAAGCATATTAGGTACGAGTTAAGCAAACAATTGTTTTTTTTTTTTAATAAATGAAATATTTTTATAAGTATACCTATTCTGCCTTTTTCTTGCAGCACTGGCAATGATGTTCCCATAAGATATGAATAAATTGATTTTGTACTCTTTTTGTTCATAGACATGTTCTAAGCATTCTTCTCCGTAAACGAGCAACTGTACTCTTAGTGTTATTTATGCGGATCTAATTACCGGTCATATCCATTTGAATAAGTGACTGTCTTTCGCTAGAAATGGAAAAATACAAATAACTGTTCATTTTCGAAGGTTAATAATTACATAATTACCTCTTACGCTTTGGAATAGTACTATCGAAAATCTAGACGCTGGGCAGAGCTATTTATTTCAACGTTTCGGTTTAAATTTATAACACATAATGGAGGCATACTTTACAGAAATTCTATTATGTAGTGTTTTACCCGCATTTTTAAATATGTAATCCTATATTACAGCCCCTATGACAAGCATGTTGGTAACTAATTTCATTAAAGACAACACTTCGACAAGACAGCATAATATACATTGTGCTGGGAATTGGATAGCTAAACCAAAAACATAAAGTTTTGTCGGGCTGAATTGTACAGAGATAACAAATTGATATGCGGAGTTTCAAGAACACGGCCTCCTCAAGCCACAATCCAAAGCATTGTATGCATGACTACGCATATGAATAGACAATGTGAACGTTTATAGACAACCAACGAGTACAAAACGAACAAATAACATAATAGAGCATCGCCTTCGGACCAGCCAAACAGCCAGTGGTGTGTACCTAACTTACTTTTAACTCCTACAATATCACAGAGTAACATGGGTGAATCTGATAAGCGTAGTAATTGTGTAATATGATATATCCCATTATTATTTTGGTGATTCCCTAGTCGGAGAAAAATAAGTATGAGCAATGGCAAGCACGTTTAAGTTATTAGGAAAGAGTGTATGTAACAGGTTGCGGAAGATTTGTTAAGTGTATGCCATATTTTTTTTAAAACCTGTTTAACACGTTACTCGCTTAAGAAATCCGTAAGGGAAATGACTGGATGTAATTGAGAAGTGAAAACGTCATAAAAAAAAGTAATGAGATGAAGAAATGCAAACAAATCTGAGGATGAGCTAGGGTGCTATCCCTATTTAATTGGTGGGATCCCTAAACAAGCAAGTGTTTCTCATTAAATATCAGTACCTTTGTAGTCTGATAATGCAAATGGTACATTTAAATAAAAAGTGTACTTTCTACCATTGTATAATTTTCGTAAAAGACTCGATCATACGAAACACGATGAAATGGAAGTCCAGGTAAACATCTCATATGTCTTCTTGCAAATGTTGGCTAAATTTGGTGCATTGAACAACAAGGGTTGTTTTTGCTGCCAATTTTTTTCAATGATTATTACATAGTAGAGAATTCACTTTTCGTGTCAGTTTTTTTAAACTGACGTAAACAACACGCAATTTTCTATCTTAAATGAGCTATTAAATCAATAGTTTAACGACTTTTTCTTATATTTACATCTGATCCATCTGAGATGAAATGCAAACATAAATCAATATAACTGAGCACACTCTACAATGAAAATTTCAGTAATCTCTAGACATACACCACCAGGGATATCTCTGTTATTACCATTACCATTTTTACCGAAACAAATAGCTTAATAATTTTCTATATTTTTTAAGTAATTATCTTCTTTTGGCATCTCTATCACTCTAGTTTTTTTTTTTTTTTTTTTTTTTTTTTTTTTTTTTTTTTTTTTTCACTGAAAAGAACTTGACGCAGATGTTATAAGCTTTGGATATTTCCCACATGTTTTCAATTTCTTCAATTAAAACAATTTACAGCCGCTTCATAAATATACAGACTAACAAAGTTTATCGTAGCGAATCATATGATAAAATACAAAATTTGTAAAAGGTCTTAAAGTTATTTGACTTCTCTAAAACTCAGTTCTGGTCTTGTTGACAAAATGATACATTATACATTTACATAACTTGGTCCAAATACTTTGTTACATATACACTTATTGTGTCTTTTAGCATGTCATTTCATTAAAATCCCTTTTTGTAATGCTTAAAACAAATCCAGTCATTTACAGCTTGTCTTTAAATGAGTGCAGTTATCTGATTCCCATTCTGTATTAAGAGAGAAAACTCCTCCGGGCTTGCTTGCTTTGGTCGCGTGCAATTTGTGATGTCATAAATAAGTGACGACATCGAGATCAGGCGTGAAATTGTCCTTTTCCACGCTGGATTCAAGCAGGAAGGTCGACTTTTGTCTTTCTCTTAATTTTTTTAATTAATTTGGTTTAATTCGTTATATATAAATAGCAATATCGTAGAGTTTAAATAATTTAAGTAAAATTAATAGTACTACAGTAGGCTCTGTATTATCGCGCAATTGTTCTCTTTTTATTTTATAAAATTGCTTTATGAAATTGCCGACAGACCAGTGACTGAGTCAGTGATTTAATTCCGAGAATAATGAGTGCTGTATAAAAATATATATTTATTGAAAATACATGTAATTTAGAGTTGGTTTAATAGCTAGTCTATATATTTTATCATTTTTCTTTGAGAAAAATGCCTCGTACTCAGAAATCCACCTCAAGGAAAAAACGAGGGACCACCGCCACAGGACAGACAAATTCCAAACGGGACACGCATCATACAAATGTGTCAGATCAAACAAGGGTCACCACCACGACACAAACAGATAATAATACGCCATTACCAAATGATTCGTTCGTTACACCTCCGGCTATGGATACAATGCATGGGTATGTGGACAATGTGAATCAGGGCTATTATGTGGACAGTTATGCTGATCAGTGTTGTGGGAATTACCCAGCCCAAGGACGTACAATTGCAGACCAAAACATATATAGATCAGCTCACGCGGAAAACCCACTTTCCGTTTTTCCTCGAAGGAAAAATCTTGCATAGCGAGGAATTCCTCCGAGTACTGCCTAATTCTGACTCGGAGTACCGAATGTTACAGTTTTATTACTTAGCGGAATTTCGTCGAGTCACTCCGATACATTACTTGACGGAACTCAGAGTCGAAATTATACAGGTAACACTATAATGATTTCCGGTATTTTATGGCCAATCCGCGCGACTCCGAGTCTGTAATAAACAATAAATCGGTCATTTCGAGTGCCGCGAGATGATTTGACGAAACTTCGAGTCAGTATTTCCTTACTTGGACGGTTTGTTTTATATAATTAGCTTGTTCTTTTAATTGAACGTATGAAACTGTTGTGAATTTTGATATTGAAATAGTTTGACCATGCGGATTAGATTAAGACGTATATTAATGTATAATAAACTAAATTATTAATCATACGGAATTAAACAAACTTTCAAATCACCGCAGTTAAAGGCAAGTGATTTGTTAAATTTTTATATTTAAATAATTTCTTTGCGAATTGAATTTAGGAAAAAAGTAGTGTAATAATTTATGCACTTAATTAAGAATAATTTATAAATAGATAAACTTTAAAATAACACCCGCTAAAAGTAATTGTTTAGTATGATATTCAAATCCATGCGAATTAGATTTAGATGTAAATTTATGTAGAACGGACTAAATTATTAATCATATATAATTAAATTAATTTCCAAATGAGCGCCGTTAAAGGAGACTGCTTTGTTAAATTTTGATTTAGAAATAATTTCTGACTTTGCAAATTTAATTTAGAAATCAAGTCATGAAAATGCACTAAATTATGAATAATTTATAAACAGATAAATTTTAAAAATACGCCCGCTATAAATGTAAATTGTTAAGTATTAAGAATTATATAAAACTAAACAAAATTTCAAATAACTGCAGTTAAAAATAGTGATTTGTTCAATATTATATTGAAATAGTTTCTGACAGTGCATATTAGATTTAGAAATAAACTGATTTAAAGTGGACTAAATTAGAAACTGTATATGACTAGATAAACGTTAAGATAATGGATGTGAAAGAAAAGTGACCTTTATTAATAAATGAAAATTATAGGAGAAATGATTAATTTTCATCATGAAAATGGTCTTTCTTTATTTAATTCATTTGGAAGGAATTATCAATAGGATAAAAAATACTACAGCCGTGTCCATTCAAAAAGTGATAAAATATTGTAAGTAAACAGAAAAAATGGTTTATTTTGAAGTAGGATAAAAATACTACAGTATTATTTTTATTTAGAAATACTGTGTTATTTCGCCTATCAGTATGTAAAATATAATCACCCTGCTCCGATTTATCTGAAATCTGTCCTCGAAGTTACTCTAAGGCCCATTTAAATTTGTATAGGTAATTAATAATTCGTCTCGGAGTCACTTGAAGGAATTCCGTCAAGTGACTCGGAAACGAAAGAAACCAATAAAGGTGTGTATTCCGCTAATTGGATTTCATCTCGAGTCACTTCGCATAAATCCTTGGAGTCAGATAGCAGAATTCCTTGACGGAAAATGGCTTACTCGAAGAAACTTCGAGTCGGAGCCTTGGTACTCGTTTTGGCCATCCTCCGAGGATCGAGTAGAATGGGTTTTCCGCGTGAGCTGATCTGTATGGGCCACAGCTAGGAATCACTTATGCATTCGGGCCTCCACCACCGCCACCGCAGCATTATACACAGGGAACAAATATAGCCTATACCCCAGCCAGTCCTACCTGAGGGGTATTCGGGCCTCCACCACCGTCACCACAGCACTTAATAACATAGGGTCCGAGAGCCAGTCTAGTAGCTCCTACCTCATCAGTGTCCGGGCCTCCACCACCGGCACCTCCTATCTCATCAGTGTTCGGATCTCCACCATCGGCACCTCCTACCTCATCAGCGTTCGGGCCTCCACCACCTGCACCATATGTTATGTCATAATGTCAAGGAAACAATCAAGTAGCTCCTGCCGGAGTTGTGTTCGAGCCGCCAGCACAACCCCCGATGTTACATGGAGCCAAGAAAGATACGCCTGCATCAGGTAATGAAAATACTTTCATTTCTGTGGTATCAGATATGGCTATACATGTCAACGCAAATGCCAAAGACAAAACGTGAATGGCAAATGTGTTGAGTTGTCGGGTCTATTAAAAAAATAGACTAGTCGGGTCTATTAGAAAAATACACCCGCGACTCAGAGCCACACTTCAAAGGTAGTAAACGGCGAGATATTGTTGTCCGACAGCTCCAGGTCCATAAAAACTTAATATACAGTCAATTTAACAATAGACCGATATATATAAGAGCATTTTAATATCTAGAAGCCTGGCATTAGCAAAAGATTTGTTACATTATTTAAACAGGATCCGGTATGCATCAAAATTAAATCCAGCCGGCTGGATTAAGTACGATAAATATTTCAGGTACAAAATGTCACAATATCCAAATACGAAGTGGTCCAGTATTGATGCTGAAATATGGATGGTTACCATGACAAGTATTATAGGTTCAAATGTAGTACACAAACAAAATAACTGCTATGATTTTAATGGAAAAGGGTTCTGTTCAAAGCCGGGCTGTCAATACATGCACAAGTGTAAAAATGTACCGGTACACATTCTGCTTTACTATGTAGAACACCTAGACCGGGTTTTGTGAAATCTTATAATACTTTCAGGCCAAATACTTTCAGATACCCAAGATTTGAACACTACTCAAAATCTGAACCTCCTAGGGTATCTCTGGAACCTAGGCAGCACCCCAATAGACACGCTGCGGTTAGAAAGGTGGCTCAAAGATTATAATTATGCAGAAGCTAATATATTACATGGCTTTAGAAAGGGGTTTAAGTTGCATTAAAGTGGACCGCACTGAACATCCACAGCAAAAAAAAATTGCAGTCTGCGTAAGGATATCCCGACATTCTTGCGAAAAAGTTAGAAAACGAAGTAAAATTAAAAAGAATTTTGGGCCCATTTACAATTAAACCGTTATCGAATTTATGACTTAATTCAGTTGGATTAATTCCCAAACGCACAGGCGGAATGCGTCTTATTACTAATTTATCATATCCATATGATGGTACTAGTGTCAACGATTTCATTGATTATGAAATTTCTGCCGTGCAATATTCCCAATTCGATAAAGTTTTAGAAATAATACAGCGTTTAGGCCCCGGTGCGATGATGGGTAAAAGAGACGTAAAATCAGCTTTCAATCTTTGCCCTGTACACCCAACCGATTTTGATTTATTAGGTATCAAATTTGACGGAATGTACTGGATTTAAAATATGCTTCCACAAGGCTGTGCTGTCAGTCCAGCCATTTTCGAGATATTTTCAACATTTCTCCAATAGGCCGTAACTAAACGCGCAAGTTCATCGAACTTGGACCATTATTTAGACGCTTTTTTCTTTGCAGGAAAAGCAGAAACAGAGGATTGTACAAATCTTATGTTGCATTTTGAATACATATGTAATGATATGAATATCCCCATAAATGATGAAAAATCAGAAGGGCCAACTACAATTATAACATAATTGGGCATAGAAATTGATTCTTTGAAGATGGAAATCAGGGTTCCAATGGAAAAAAAATAAATAAAGCGAAGACACTTTTACTAGATGCACTTGTGAAACCTAAAATTAAATTAAGAGAATTACAATCAATTTTGGGTGTATCTTTACAAAAGCAGTACCAACGGGTTGAACTTTTAACTATAGACTGTACACGGCAAAGTCTCAGGCTAAGAGACCGTATCATTATATTCGGTTAAATAAAGATCTTAAGGATGGTATCAGAACATGGCTGCAATTTCTAGATCAATTTAATGACGTATCCATATTTAGCGAGATAAACTGGTTGTCCAACCATGACCTTGACCTTTATTCCGATGCAGCTGGTAACAGACAGGCTGTGGTGCCTACCTGGATGGGGAATGGGTTGTTTTCAAATGGCCCACGCTTTGGAGTGATGATGTTTTAAAAGACATAACTCTTCTGGAACTCGTCCCAATTCTTTTAGCTTTTTACACATGGGGATTAAAACTCAAAGGAAAAAAAGATCATACTTCACTGTGACAACATGAGTCTTGTACAAATATTGAATAAAAAATCGTCGCAGAACTCCAAATTCGATTGGTAAATGGATCAGTAGCCGAGAATACAAATAAATGTTACAAGTCAGGATGGAATCTTTTGAAAAGTTTCGACGCTCGATGCTCTATCCAAACTTTTGGCCACCTAGATTGAATGATATCATAGAATATGTAGCGTTCATGTCGCAGCGCGGATACGCATACAAAACGGTAAACTGTCACATTGCAGCGATTAGTTACATTAATAAAATAAATAATCTACAGGATAATACCCAGTTTTTCATAGACACCGTCGTTCATATGACTGAAAAATTGTTGAGAAAGACGTTAAACCCGAACACACACACACACACACAGTCATAGTTAGGAAAATGTTAGAAGGAATGAACAGGTTACAAAGGCGGTCTGACACACGCAGGCCGATCACATTAGACCTTTTGAAAAAAATTGTGCATAGCTTGACATTTATATGCATATCCAGCTATGAAGCATTACTCTTCCAAACAGTTTTTTTTTTACTCGCATTTTTCGGTTTAATGCGTGTGAGCGAAACGGCATTTCTTAGCAGTGAGAAACAGCTTTACGACTTACTCGATCACATACATTTAAAATAATCCAAAACAGGTCAGTCGGGTCAAGGTCAAATTATTCGAGTAAGTTTTGAAACTGAAGATGCCGCTTTACTTAAACGTAGTTTGGAAGATTATGAAAATCAAAAACCTTATGTGCACGGTCAATATTTCTGCCGTGCAAATGAGAAACCTTTAACGTAGTATCATTCATTGGACGTTGATATTATTTGAGATTCCAGGCCGAGAATGAAAGTTCAGCACTTGGCTAATTTGTATCTAATGTATCTATATGAAGCATAGGATTTTTTAAGGATACAAGCGTGACGAGGTTGTACTATTTTCACAGTGAAACCCAGAGTTGTGTCCTGGGGGATATGTTTTAAACTGATAACATACTGATTTACGATAAATACTATTTTCTAGATATATTTAATTTTATTTTTTAATTTGTCTTTTACCTTAAAAAATCGCAATTAATAATATTTCCAGGAAAGTTAGTACTACTGAGATCAACTGTTTTAGAAAAGTTCGAAAAACTAAGATATTTTTACAAAAAAAAAAGTAGTGAACTAGTTATAAATGGCAGATGAAGGCAATAGTATCGAAACTTTCGACTGTTATAATTATTTTTCAGAAAACTTTGCTTTATCATGATAATTATTTTAGGTATCCCAACAATTGCCGAGCTATCTCGTGGAAGGAAACTACCGACATACATAAGCACCTCCGCGATTCATCCGAAGAATACTCAGGCTTCTGGCTGATGGTTAGTTTTGTCGCCAGGAGTATCTAGAACACGGGCGTACTTCACACAATTTTTTAAATGTAGGCTTCAACCTGCAAAAACGTTTTGTAAAATTTGAGCATTGCCCCTTTATTATTAATTGTTATAGAAGGTTTTCGAACAAAGGGTGAGACTATTTAAAAATTGTGCCGATGGATAGTGCAAAGCCCTTGAAATACATGAACCGCAGGATATTGTTTCAGTTTAATTTATTTTATTTTGACATCCCTTTCAATCGTGTACATTTGCGCACTTTTTCGTAAAAAAAGGGCATTTAGAACTGGAAGACATGTAATATCTACCCTGATATATAATTTACATCATTTGCAGTGTTTTCAGATTCACTCATGATATATATGACAAGCTATTAGACTATACTTTGTTCTTTTAATTTACTAACCCTTCATCAGTTCTCTTTGAAAAACTCAAACATGAACTGGCATTTGTTGCTGCACATATTACATACAATAAAAGAAAAAATACAAAATCTGATATGCTGTGAAAAATTCTTATCACCAGTCAAGTCTGTCTTGTTTCTAGTCTAATGATATATGTGTGTGACTAGACTCCGTTCTATGTTTTCAAAACAGTTTCTTATAGCCTTCATTCAAGTGAAAGTGCAGGTAAAACTATTTTGTTTCCATCATTTACTAAACTTGTTTTGTTACGTAAAAGCCTTGTCACAAATTCTGGCAATAAAACCGTAACTAACTGCCATAGAACCTGCCACATTTTGTCAGCAACAACTGACATAAGTTGAATAGTCAAGGTGACCTTATATAAATACCATATGGCAGCGTGTGTGACATTGATATTGTCAACCCGAGGGCAGAATGTCACCCGAGGCGATAGCCGAGTGGTGACATTCTGTTCCGAGGGTTGACAATATCAATGTCACACACGCTGCCATATGGTATTTATTTTATTATACCGAACAAAACTAAACACATAAAAAAGTTTTAAAAATGTTTCTGGTTCATTTAATTCAACAGTTTCATCTTTAGCGCGGTAATCAGTTGTGTACACACTGAATAGCGACGTCATTACAATATGACACTGTGTACAAGGGACGCAATCATATGGCTAAAAACCTGAAGCAGTTATTTGCCCTTATATGACATTCAAAATATCAGCGCGGTCACATGACCTGACAGTCACTTTCGCTTGGTCACGTGTCAAAAAGACTGAAAATGTTTCTGATAGTCAAAATATCTCCTTTTCGGGTAATGGGATTTTACCATTGTAGACAAAAGTGAGGTATAATAAAATTAAATATCTATTTACCTACTTTACCGTAGAATACAACTGAAAGATGCATTTGTTTATGAGAGGTAATTAAATATGCATCCCCGCCCTTCACGTCCCACCGGAAACTTGCCATTGCGTTTAACAAATGAATACCAATGTAAGCATTAGATATGCGTTAAACATCATCCCAACGGTCATTCTTAAAAAAGCAAGATAGCTTCACAATACATTACTTATGGTAATTCTTACATTTACCAGCCAATATTAATAGAATTAGACTGTTGAAACGATGTTACACCAATTCGAGGAATGAATATCAAGTAACCTAAAATCACACGGTCACCGGTGAATTGATTCTGACATAAACTTGGAATATATATTGCGATTATTCTCTTATTGGATATAGAGTGTTAATGTAATATGTAATAAAGGCTTACAAGATAATAAGTGTGTGGTTTGTATAATTAAGAATTTGTCTAACATGTGAATTAAATAGTAGACGTGTGGTTACTGATCGAGAATCATGGTGACAATAAGATCTCATACTTAAAAATCAATCATTATATAACTAGACTGAACGGCAGTATTAGAATCTCTTGATATAGTCTATCCAAGATGGGGATAAGAGTGAGGTTAGAAGCGCAGTGGTGGTTTTGCCATTGCTAGTGCCCCACTGTCTTCCTTAGTTTATACGTATTGTCCTCACGTGTTCACTTTGTCTGTGTTTGTGTATGTGTGCTGGCCATGTGCAAGCCCATGTGCTGTGGGTTGGAATATGGGGAGGTTGTGGTTTTGGAACGTGGCCTTGCCTGCTACATATTCATTCTTGTTCTTTCGTTTAACATTTTTTTGTAGATTGTCTCGTCAAATTAAAGGCAAGTCACGCAGCCGAGGTTTAGCGATAACAACTGATATTACTACCCATGATAATATATATTTAATCACAGATATTTATGTAGTTTTAAAAAAGTCTTGTATAAATTCTGAAAAAGACAATTTCTAACATTTTTTTACATTCGACTGTTTCAAGATTCGTTGAAATATTCCTAAAAACAAAGACATATATCAAACAGGGAATGCCACGTACCAAAATCGCAGCCTTCCCAAAACGAAACCTACAGCACGCAGACGTGCACACCACAAACACACACACACACATACACATGCACACACACAAAGCCAACACACGAGGACATAACGAACAAACAAAGGAACACACACACATACACGCGCACACGCACAAAGCCTACACAAGAGGACAAAACGAACAAACAAAGGAACACAGTGGGGCACCGCCTTGGAACGGTCAGTGGCAAAAACACCACTGGGGAGCTTAAACCGGTTTATGGTGCGCACCCAACCTCACTCTTACCCCCACCATGTTCCAAAGACACAGGACAGTGTAAATAAAAGTAATCCCCTCCAGGTGAGTCTCTAACACACATAATGGAAACAAAAAGGCATGGCATGTAAAACACAAAAATGCTCGTGTATAAAAATATAAAAAGCAAACCTTTAGAACCAGAAACGTATGTACCCAATGCCTTTTCAGAAGACAGAGCAACAAGAGAAACACCCTTAAGGGCCCGACGAAACAGGCCAGAAGACAGATATCAAAACAGTTCAGTCCTGGTAGGATTTAAAAACTGCTTATCATAGAGTTCTCCCCCTCTTTCGTCAGAAACAATCAAGAGGGAAGCGTAGTGTCCAATTGTAAACGGGTTGAACACTAAACATGCGGTATGTCTGAAAACAGTTGGGTCGTAACCTCTTTTAATAGAACGTTTTATAATTTTACCAAATACATTTGGAAAATTACCATGACCCAAGATCTTATGAAGTTTGTAAACCACATCCCCATAAAAAACTGGTTTAGAAATACCTTCTCGCAGAAGTGTCTTTAAATTACTATTGAATTTTAAAACTAAATCAGAATTACGATAGTAAAATTTAGCAAAATATTTACGCAATTTGTAATAACGGTAGCCTTGCTGAAGAAGTTTACTTGTAATATATAGATTACGTTCATTAAAATGCTTGACATGACTACACGCTCAACCTTACAGGACTTATTCTTTAGAATATTGAAAGTTTGGTATCTATATTTGAGTCACTCAGACAATATTCCGTATATAAAACCTTTACACTTCTTTTCATCACCGTAGACATAATTAGTATCTCTGACATGTTAACTCTTCTATGACTGAAGACATACTAAGTATCTCTAAAATATTTACTCTTTAATTACTGAAGACATATTTAAAATCTCTAACATGTTAACTTTTTAATCACTAAAGACAAATTTATTTGCCAAAACGTAGAAAAACAGAAGTTTCTGTGCTAATGAGTACACTTGAGGCGAAGACTCTCTTCATCACCATCATGTCGTTTAGAATTTCAGTACACAATATTATCATTTTTGTATAAAACAACGGATGTCAGTCGTTTACTTTTCTTTTATTTTTATTGTCCCGACATGCATCGCAAAAATGTTTGCACCCGCATGACAGATATACTGTAACAGTGTTAGTACGTTGGCGAATGTTTATATTCAGTTAGGCTAAATGTCATATCTTTTTTGTTGGACACATCAGCATAAAAATGGATAAGTCTTCAATTCTGTGATAAGACTTCTGCCAAAAGGTCTAAAAGCCAAACATTAATGAATGCATGAATACATATTTAAGATTTTCGTTTATTTTGGGTTTATAAATCATGTGCATTTTAGATGAATAACAACACAGACGGTCGATAGCTGAATACAAATACTAGACCAATATGACTGTAGTTCGAAAATACCTTAGTATTTTCCTAAGAAATGGAACATTAAAAAGCCTTATCTAATTTTTTTTTACTGAACATTACCACACCGACGATAAAGTAAAGAATTCAGGGTCAAAAACTGAAATGCTATTTAAATTCGTATTTAAATTAAAAACATATATTCTCAGATCCAATGATCAGAATCATCAAAACCCTTTTAGGACGTGAAAACCCCAGTATTAGCAATACCTTTTTCGACTTGCTGTGTGGTTGCTTAGTTCAAGATGAATCTTTCGTAAAATATATTTATTTCCTGGGAGTTACTCGTTTGATGATTCAGATTAAATTCTAGCAGTAAAAGTCTATAATTTATATTAATCGATGTCTGGTATAACTGTCAGCTAACACTTAAACTGTATAAAGTAATATAGCTCGGGTGTATTCTTATCATTTTGTAGCTCTTTTCGCCCATTTCTTTCTAATTCAAACGCAATTAATTTATTATATAAAGACAATTTAATGAATTGTACATTTTATCGTATTTTGTTAATTCAAATTTAATGTAATATGTAATTTGACGAGATAATTATATATATTCTTACAGCTTTATTTTATAGGACCCAATTACTGATTTGACCAAGCACCGGGTAGATGCATGATTATAAGAAAATACATCCTTTGTTTTTATTACATCTAAAACTAACGATATTGTCATTAATGGACATAAATTATCAATAAATCATAACTACAATCATTTACGACTTAAAGCAGGGTCCAAAGTATGTCATCGTACATAACATATAAGAGGTTTTAAAACAGACTGAAAAAAATAATAAGACAACCACGTTTGTAGCAAACAGATAGAAGCAATAAAATATTATTTTTTTCTTTTTTGTTTTTTTCAGGACAATTCTTCGTAGAGATTTATTTATTCCGCAGAAAAAAAAGTTATAAAAAACTTTAAAAAAAATAAATATATGTACATCGCAACTTCCATTGCGCTGTTACTGCAGATAGCTATACTGAACAACTTAAGCTTGTTTGTTTGTTTGGCTGTTTGGTTGGTTGGGTGGTTGGGTGGTTTGTGGTTTAGTGCCGTTCTTCAAAAGTATTTCAGTTATGTAACGGCCGACAATTAACCTAGCCAGTGTTCTTGCATTCTGTACCCGTACTAAAGGTACTCCGCAAGTAACTGACAACTTCTCCTGGACCACCTGAATCAGAAGCACAGGACGAAATGGTTTCAGACACATCGCTTCGCTCTGGGATCGACCTCAATACCAAGTGATCAATAGATCTGCATTCTCCCTACTGAGTTCAGCGGATGGATCGGAATAACCTATTTTCTGTGCTCTGAATTTTATGTCTCTCAAATACATCTTATCTTACATCAACATTTTTGTCCGATTGATATCCTTGATTGAATGAAAAGGTTCACCTAAGATCTTTCACACGAAGATGTTAAACTAAAAAGTTTTAAGATATCAAAAATACCGCATATTACGGGATATTATACTAAATCTATTTCAAGTGAAACGTACATTGATCACAATGCATAATACTGCCCTGTAATGTCAAATTCAGAAATTCAAATTGGGTTATGCGCTGTTCGAACAGGAATTATTAAAGCGTTCCATTAAGTGTATACAAGATGTCCCATCACAACATGTAGATAATAAATCACAAATACCGTTTAAATTACAATTTATTTGAGAAGAATTAGAGAAACTCGTATGAGACTTACCTTAAGAAGTGGAAAGACAAAATAATGGTCGTTTGCTCTGCCGGGTCTTGTATCTTTGTAAATACTTCTGCAAACACATTGTTGTTAAGCCACAAAATATAACGTAACACGTGCATATATTTAATGAATTCTGTTTCTCATTTATTTTCAATGTATTTCAGAATGGTATCATATTCTGTTCAACTTCCAAGATCACATTTTACCTCAAGCTTAGACTGAACATTTCCTAAAGCTGTTTGTGTAACAGTATTTATAGTAAAGAACTAATTTAATCTACATAGAAGTTTCGTGCATATGTTTATCGTGTTTTAGATAGCAGGACTTCGACTCTGCTTTGCGAGATGATCCTTTTATCAGACGTGCAACTTTTATTACGTTACGGCGAGGGAATTGAAACTTTTCTTACAAAATTGCATTACATCCAATTTGATTGTTATGACTACAGACGGGGCATTAAAATAAGTATTCATATATGAACAGAATCCGTCTGAAAATCTAATAATGATTTCTCGATAAGATGCATAAATTACTGCGTTCCGTGCAACGGGAATAGAGCAGGTAAAGAGCAAGTTCGTATTATTCCACAGTATGTTCTACAACATTTATACAAAATAAATTGAAACGAACCCATTTCCTTTCCAAGTGACCGTGTTTTGAATTTTGATACTTTGACATGACAAAAAGTCACAAAACGCATGTTATCGTTTTGTCGAAGATAACTCAAGCGAATGTTGTTTTTTTTTTTTTTGTTTTGTTTTTTTCGTTTTTTGTTTTGTTTGGCCTTTTGAGAATAACATTGAGTTGTCACATAACACACAAAAGATACATTTTATTTTCTCGTTATTCATGTCTTATCACATAAGCAGAAATTGAGCAGTGCGATTCTACAAAATATATTTCTATTTATCAGCATTCTGAAGGCATGTACATTAACGTAATTTTTTACAACATTGAATATGCAATAAACTTCACCACATAGTATTACAATAATAGCATGGTGTCTGCGAAGCAAGTTAGTTTACTAGACCAAAAATAGTTTAGTGTTGATTCAGTTTGACTGAAGTGTTTCAATGTCATCGTTAATTTCATTATGATCCGTTATCTTTGTGGAAATTACTTAACATGCAAACCTTTCTATCTGTACTTATTGGTAGTGGTAGATTTTCAAATAGCATGCAAAAATCACAAATACGGATTATTTTTTTACACAATTCCATATGTCCTTTGTCCACTCTAATAACTAAAGTTAATTTTATTTAGTCTGTATAATAATAGAAATGAGATATGATGATAGGTTCATAGCATAAATAACAGAAGATATTTTAGCTTGTCGTTTTCTACATCTTATTTTGCGTCCATTAGTTGTCTCAATTTGTATGGGATTTTCAGACAAAGTAACAATAATAATTATAATTATAATAATAATAATGATAAAAATAATAATAATGCTGAAACGTAACAGTTGTTGATTTTCGGTTATGACACCGAGTCTTAAAGATAATTTATCCACCAGGCTTTAGTAATCATGTTATGCCACTAAATTATTGAAAGTTTACCACATCGTTTTTTTTTATCTGTAAATGGCACATGCGACAAATCAGGCTTCAAAGGCCCGCAAAAAGACTTGTTTTAGCATCGATTTGAAATTGGTATTTGGTCTTTCATTAAATTATTGTAAAACTATAAACTGAAGAACGCTTCAGCATATGAACCTAAAACTTGGTAAGCAGGATTGACATGACATGCAGATGGCACTGTTGACCTTTAGATCAGTTTGCATGTATGTCAGTTGGCAGTAGATGACCTCTATTGTCTTTTTGGTCAGTAGGTCGAAAGTCAACGTGACTGAACTTTATGACTGGAACCCGTTTCTGTTCAATAACTAAAGAATGATTTTGACTACAAGTGACAAACTTCATTGGGAAGGTGCCGGTAATCACTAGATTATTATCTCTTGTTTTGAGATTAGTAGGTCAGATGTCTAGATAATATTGACATCGAGACGGGAAAGGGATCCTTCTAAATATCCGAAGAGCACAAAGCCTAATGCCTTCAAATGATAATTGTCATTAATCAGTAAATAACGTCTTTTGCTTTAAGGGTCATTGGGTCAATGGGAAAAGTCATAATAACCTTGACGCTAAAACGGTTCATTTCAGTAACAAAAGAACTCTTTAGCGAACAGTATCTGTGCTTTGCAGGATGATTATCTTTTGTGAAGACGATGACCATTTCTGCGTTGAGTCAGTAAATCAGACGTGTTATGAATTGAACAAACGTCATTGCGCTATCGAAGATTCTATATGTCTGATATATATCTTAAGATTTATTTTTGGAGGACGAATGTATAATTACCCTAGGGACATTTTACATGGTATATCAAACTGATTAACACATTCTTCTAAAAAGGCTCCATATAGCTTAGTGCGATTGTGTTTGCATTCCAGTTAGCCAGGTATCATCAAAAGAGGCTGGCATGTTAATACCCGGAGACAATATATTTGTTTCTCCAAAAAATACATAACATTGTTTTATTTAAATTTGAGGGGTCATAATGTCATGCTACGAAATTCTGATTTTGTGATTTTTCTGTTTGACTTATATTTCAATGATTATATACTAACATTATTTTCTGTAGCCTAATTGTATCATGAAAATATTTTGAGTCATTTAGAATTTATGCTAAGCTTAAATAGAACATGAGCAATAGAAAGCTTGTCGAAGAAAAATAGAGGGACATAGAAATAGGCTGCGTCCCTATCTCCAATGTCAAGGTCACACTTAAAGGCCAAAGGTTAACAGGGTCTGTTTCGTGCCCGGTTCATACATGTAACTCTTATCATTATTAATATAAATCTGGTATAATAATAATAATAATAACTCTGCCATTCATCAGATGATTTTGAAATTACTCGGCATAAATGTTACCCAGAATGAGACGACGTGTCATGCGAAAGATCCAGACCCATAGCTTTAAAGTAAATGTCGCAAGTAGAGGTTAAAGGCTACCATGGTCTGTTTCTTGTCCGGTCCATAACTCTGCCATCGATAAAGGGATTTTAAAACTGTTCATATTTATGTTACTTGGTCATTTTAACACATTTTAAATACTGTTTTATTGTTTGGTAAGCATTTAATGGCAGCAAAGTGTTATTTTGGATTTCTGGACATATGTTTTCCGACTTCCGTGTGATAAAACTTACAGACAAAAGAATATTTAATATTTAATAATTGTAACATAATCGCCATTCCATTTAGAAGAGATTGCATATCCACGTTAATTATGTCTGATATTGTTCCTTTAATGAATACGCTAATATTTGAATAAGACATAATGCAACCAACTGCAAAAACTAGTAGATATAATTTTCAATTTGATTTAGTTTGGAAGTCAGTTACTTTCAAACTTGATAGCGTGACTGAGCTTAAAAAGTAGATGACCCGTATTGTTTTGGGGCCTAGAAGGTCAAACGCTAAGGTCTCTGGACTGAGAATGGAACAACCCGTCATGGGGAGGCATACGTGTTGTACAAACAGCTCACAGTACGACATTACGATAGAAGAAAGAAGAAGTTTTCGGTAAATGGCAAAGGTAGTAGGTATGATGTGTTTAAGTGAACCTGTTTCTATAATATACTCAATGAAGAGATCTGAACACTACATAGTCTAGAATCACTGAATAAATTTCTATAGTATTTGTAGGATTGACTCTAACCTGTTGTCAAGTTCGTTTATCAATATTTTCCTAGCATTCTTCATAGATCTATTTTCTACGTTACCATAAATCAACCTGCCGGGTTTCGTGTATCTAATTAAATGACTCGATGAAGATCGAATTGCTAGCAATTTGTTCTTCTACAGAATAAATCGTTTCATATTCCCATATAAACCAAAGGTTTTTTTTACAGTTTTAGAAAGTATTGAATTGAAATTGAATACATATACATCTAATAAATCGCCGCGATACTTTGCTGGTAATTTGCAGATAAATGGTTTTAGAAATATACCAAGTGTACATATTATAAAACTATGGCATGTCAAACGTTGCTAAACTATATATGTATGTTATTATTATTGTATGTTTGTTATTGTTATTCAATGTCTTGTCATTCATATTCTAAACAAACAATTTTTACGCCATATGTTCATCTATCATTTTAAGGAAAATGAAACAAATGAATACTAGTTGTATCAATTTGATATTGTATGATGGGTGTTCAAAGTACGCGCTGTGTTTTCTTGCGTAAGTGTAGTAAAATGAAGCCGTTTTAACCAGTAACCATACTTCAATTCATTGAATAAAATAACTTTACAAGAACGTTTATAAATCAAAACTATGGTGGCACATTTATGCCACGGGATAGCTAGGTAGCTATCGCCAAAGCGAATTTTTCTGAAAAAATTATTCCAATACGCGAAAGTTTCCTGGAAATATCATTACGATATTTTACATTAGTATCTCGATATTTTCGCATCAGCGCCCACAGTTGCCATTTATAAGCTTGGCAGCTGTCTCGATACTGTCAACAATAATCTTGATATTTCGAACTTTTCTGAAACTTTTTTTTTCTGAATGGCCTAAAGTTTCCAGGAAATAAAAAGCATATCTTCAAAAAATAATTTATTGCGATAGTATTTTCAGAAGATTACAAAGATATTCTGAAAAGTTTAGAATATTAAAGTATCTCGTAGTAATTTCAAGCAATAACACGAAATTTTGCGCTAGAATATTTTTAGGAAACAAATAAAATATCTAGAAAATATTATGTTTTGCTGAAATGTTTTCAGAAAAATGCACAAATTTCTTGGAAAGTTTACAACTATCGTGATAGCTACCTAGCTATCTCGTGGCAGAAATATGCCATCATACGAAACGATACAAACTGACACAAGTTTTACATCTGTATAGCAATGTAAGTTTAAGGCATGTGCGCCGTTAATCGTTAAATAGTTAGCCTAAAGTAATACTAGTGCTTAATCTGAGTACTGACAGGACTGATGCAATGCCTTGCAGTTTCAAGACTTGATGTAATCCATTCATGTCAGCTGGTCATGATCATCGATCAGGGAAGTACATGTAGGCATTATGTAATGCACTTGTGTGTGGCAAGAAATGGAGTGGTCACAACTTTTACAGTGTACAACAATAAAATTTATTAACTTTGTGTTCAATACACTTCTATATTTTGTTCAACAGGTAAAGATAAAACAAAATCTAGTCTTATTCAATAACAGTTGTTCAACAACAAACTAAAACCTTTCATTGCCAGGTTTGATAAAATGAAAAAGATAAGGCTATACAATGTACTTCAATTTCTTCAATACTTCTGTTTGCACTCATGTGTTCTTGACAGTCTAACAAAAACAGGCAAACTTTATAACACTTTATGAAAGTTTGGAAAGAAAGTCAAAATATTCTACTATGTGAAAGTTTAAAGGAACAGGATTTCCTTGAACTGACATTGAAAAAACTAGGCTATGTTTTCTAATGTGTACAATACTTATCAATTAAAAAAGTCAGGAATGATTTTGCTACAAATAAGCATCATTTAATAAGAAGTCGTCTTAAGTTAACACACAAACACCTGTAAAAAGTATTTTTATAGATCTACCTTTTTCCATTCCAACTATTGCTAAAATTCAGTAACTGTTTTTTAAAAACATAACATTATATTATCATTCATATTGTTTGTTATGTTTGTTGATCTAAATAACATTGTCTGTTTCAATTTTAGGTTATTTGATATACACCTGTATTTCAAACTATCAATATCATAATATAAGAAATACATTAAACACTATGAAAACCGTGATTCGTCATATCAATGAACCTACCGAACTGGCGTATACAGTTTGGTTCAAGTAAATTAGGATACAAAACGCCCGTGGGAAAAGAACAAAATTTCTGGCGGTTCTGCCTTCGAATATATCACCATCAGAAACCATTTGCACCCTCAGATAGAAGAAATACATTAAACTGGTAACATAAATGTACATCTGCAGGGATAATTACCAAATCTTGGAATGAATTTTTTCTTCCATTTTTTTCAAGGATTTCTCGAACATTATATGTTAAACACGCCATATACATAATGTTCTGATCTTTAGACTAAAGAATCGGGCACATGTTCAGTTTGGGAAATTCCGTACTTTTCCAGAATAAGCGCGTTTCTGTTGGCCTTATAGTGAGGTCGGATTTCTGGACAATGTAAAAAACATCTCCCCTGACTTGCGGTGGCGTGGTGGTTGCTATTGACATTACTGCATGCCTGCAAGATTCTGATGCCATAACTTTTGACAACACCTCCATGGATACAAACCTTCCCTTGATGACATGTATATTCAGGATGTTCTCTCCAATTCACAGTGCATATCCATATCAACGGACTCTTTGCGAAATCTGCTATATCGGCGGTTTCTTTGCGTCGGCACCGGCTATTCTTTGCTATAAACAGTGCCCAGGTTGGTATGGGAGGCGAAAAATCGAGCTGCCATCCATGATCATAGGTATGCTGCTCAAATAAATAGAGCTTGGAACATAAGAATGTCTTTTCTATGTTTTGTAGTGTTTACATTTTAATTATAAGCGACTTTGCTCGCAACTCGATGAAATTTGTTGATGATGTACTTACATGGAACACTAGCCCGACTTTTTCCACAGTCTTTAACCAGTTTTTGCTTTGATATCATACATATAAAGCGCATTTTTTCTTTTCATTTATCAATATTCTTCCAAATAATCAAGACAAATAGGCCGGAATGTAAATGGAATTTTTCAAAACCCTTTACTTTCGGTTTTGTCGGGACACCGGCGGTCTTTTTGCATACCATCTGCATACCAGGTCTTTTTTTTATTTTTTTTTTTTTCTTGATGCACAGGCAGGCTCTCTGAATTACGCAAAGACAGGCTCTATGCTAATGACTATCTGGGAACCTTATAGCTTAATCAATTTAATTTGGTGTGTATATCTGTTTATAGCAGAGAATCGCCGGTGCCGACGCAAGAAACCGCCGAAAAAGCATATTTCGCAAAGAGTCCGCCGATATGGATATGCACCGCGCAGATATGGATATGCACCGTGCAATTGTGTATTAAATTCTAGTAACTATTTGAAATTCAATTCATTTTTATGCAACTTGTGTGGACAAGACATTTTGATTAACGATTTACAGCTGATTTAGAGATCAAAATATATAATTATACATAATATACAATCACGAATAAGGACGGTCCGACCAAGTACATAAATATGCTTTTAAGCTTTAAAATGTTCTTAGTAGTTGGTGTAAAACAGAAGTAATCTGTTCATAGTTGATTTACGAATTCAAACAATGAGAGAAAAAATCTACTGCCGATTATTATATTAGATAATATGATAAATATAAAAGATCAAACTGACAAATTAATTTCCCCCCGAACCAAATAAGTTATAAATTCTGACTGACGAATAAGTAATGAATTTTTCCTAGTACCTATTCTATTTCAAGTAAAACACTGTTTCTTATTTTTTTTATTATTATCATTTATTATATAGTATTAATTTTTATGAATAACATATCTCTTGAAAATATTTTCTTAGACATGCGAAAATTATTTCATTTCAGCACTGTATTTTCTGAATTAATATTTTAGAAATAACACCTGGATGGAAAAGATATTTTAAAAGAATGCGAATCGGGATCTATAGGATATTGCCGCATATTTATAGATTCGCCTACTGATAAACAGTACTGATCGCCGCAAACTGATATGTTTCTCCATAATACACATCCACAACGGTGTCGAGGCACGGCATTGAAAAAATCAATAATCTATCGGCTTATAAGTGGCGTTGCAATTCCTTAGTAGTTGCTATTTTCACGCAGAATCAAGAACACATTTTTTAGCGTATTGAAACTAGTTATTGGATTTCAGAATAGGTCACATGATCAAAACAAGTGCAGGTTTCAGAATCGATCACGTGATCAAATCAAGCGTCTTTAATATTCTTACGCTTAAGTAGATCTATTACAATTTATATTTACAATGCAGTTCAGTTTTCTTCAGATACTGTTGTTGATATAAAATGTGTAGATCTATTTTATCATATCTGGATCAAAGGATCAAAAATATAATTGCAAAATGCAATATTAAAGTTATGTTTGGTAAATACTTTGGAACTTGTTTTCTTTGTGTTGTCAGGTTGGTCATAAGCTCGACAAGAAAATTGAAAGACGGTTTGTTAAATCTGGGGGCATTGCCCCCAAAAACGAATTACTGAACTGCAGAAGAGTTTATCGGTAAGATATCTTGGAAAGATGCCAAACGATTTGCAAACGTACTGCTTATGTTTAAAGTGTAATTCTGTTTTGATGACAGTCACTGGCATTATCTATATGCAACATTTTATATTAAAAATAAGACCACCCTTTCCTCACAAAAACGTTTGTAAAGTGAAACTATAAGAAGACTATTTGAAAGCACAGAATGCAACCAAGAAACCGAAAATAACTTACTTGGGTTGATGGAGTTTGTTCATAAGAGGTTTTGAACGAGGCAACACGTCTCGCGTCTCGTAGCCCCTGCATACGCTGAAATACGCATCAAATTAAATGGACTCCATGATTGTTAAGGAAAGGATATATAAGAGGTCTGACTTTGTTATGAAAACTCGGCGTAAGTGAAGAAAACAAATGTTTCAACCAAAATGTGAAAGTGCAGATACCCCCGATATGCTGTGATAAAATAACTGTTTCATGTTTAAAAAATATATGTATATAAGCAATAAATTAACATTTAGATCTATATTACCAAATCATGTAAATAAAATTTTGTGAGTACAAACTTTCAATATAACATTTATATGCAAACGATTATATCAACGGTATATATACATATAATTCTTATTAAATTTACTCGTTATTGCAGTTAGTACGAATGTATTTAAGTAGTAAATAAAACCACACCCACAAAACTAAAAATTTAAAATGTGCTGAATTGACGGACTGTTGCTAACGTTATTCAAATGTCTTCATTATGCAGTTGCAACTGTAGCAACTAGTGAAATACACTTCTGCACTGGCGCTTTTTAATCTTAAAAATAGCATAGTTAAAATTACATACAAGTATAATTCTACAAAAGCAATTACATAAGAAAAAGACAACGACGTTGCAGTTCAGTCGATGTCGTTGAATATGCTGTCTTTCTTATATCTTATAACAATAAAAGCTCACAGATACTGTCATTATACCTTACCTTATAGTAGGAACATGAATCCATTATTTCATTGCTTTTGTTTTACATCAAAATATCGGTTTTATAATTGGATGGCAAACAACAAGAAGACAGATCAAGCAAGAAAATACATGTTTCAAGAACACAGATACCTTTCATCGAAACCTACATCATGTATGGACATGTACACACTATATATAGAAGTCAATCCAAAAATGACAAAGTTAAACTTGAGAAGAACGAGGATGAAACAAACAAATGAAGCGGCACAAATGAGACAAAACCTTGGAAAGGGCAGTAAAAAAGTACCGAAAAACATAAATGGATCTTTAGCTTATATCAAATAGTTCAGTGCAAGAGGGCTTCCTTGAGTCTGAGTTGACATGACCATTCAGATACAACCAACAGAGGAAAGAGTTGCCTCCAAATGTAAAAGGTTTAAACAGTAAGTTTGTTGTGTATAAAAATAGTCTGGTCATAAACTCTTTTAATAAACCCTTCTATACTTTTACCTAATACAATGTAGTAAAATCTGTGAAAAGATCCTTTAGAAGCATAGAACGTAACCAAGCAACAGAATACATGTCTCGGTTTGACTGCGTGTGCTAATGAGAGATATTAAGACGTGCACCATACCTCATGCACTGTAGCACTGGATAAAGCCAATTTCTTTCACAGTAAAACATATCAATCTTACCACAGAAGAGACCTTAACGATAACACAACTGATATTCAGTTAATTTTTTGAAAGCAGTAACAGAACATTACCGTAGGCTGGAAGTCTTTTACCAAGAGTAAGAATCAAGTTGTCAACTTGTTACTTTTAATCCGAATATGTGCTTTGTGTAGCATTATTTTAGTATAATGTTTAGAACATTTGTTTTCATAAAATGTGATCATTTACATATAGATCAACATACAAAGGTAAGAGTAATTTTTCGTATGGGCATTATTAACATCATAAATGAATGAAGTTTAAACTCAATTTTATCTTTCCAACAGTTTCGACGACACTTTCAAAATGCATGACTGTTTTTTCTCGTGATACAAGAGGAAATATAAACCAATTTCAATATCGCCGAAAAAAAACAAGACATAAATGGAAAAGCACATTATTATAAACTTATATTACGCTGTATCTCGTCTAAAGATATAAAACAATGCATTTTTATCTTGTCTGATGCTATCCCATGACAGTTTCTGTATAAATGATTTCCTTTTTACCATCTTAATGTAGACAGTTCATATCAAACTGCTTTAGGGGTGTGAGCTTTTATGGCTAGAGGTAATCAAGATATGGCGATAATGTTGTATAGACTGCAAAAGGAGATGCTGTATAACAGACAAAGCCAACACTTCAGTAATTGCACTTGTTTTTCTGTTTTACATACTCTTAATTTCAAGACACTGCTAAGGAAACAAGCGTGATCATGAATAATAGATAACACATAACCGACGTATTTGCGTGTATCGCTAACCACTTAAAAGTATGTTTTGCCTTATCGCCTGCGCCTAATAATTAGTCGGTAAGTGCTCTTGCTCCAGACGATTTATTGTGTACTTTGGTGTTATGATAACTTAAAGAGAACCTATTAATATGCTATAATTTAGACAATCAAGTAAATTGTCACTCTTGTAAGAGCTTATCTCAGCCAGAAATATTGACACTTTCTGGTCTAACAAGTTGAACGTAGGGTTTGTCTGTTGTTGGCATGCCATAAAGCGCCTATGCTCGAGTTCGCTTTACAACGGTTACTGAAAATACGAAGGTATTATGGCTATTTTACACTCGTTTCTTGTCAGTACCATTTTATATGTTACGCATAACTATGTTGTTTAGTATGTTAGTGGTTTTATTATACTCTCCGTTTAATGCCTATTTCTTAGACATAACCTCCAGCCCTCTCCAAGACCACGTTTACTCGAATCTCTTTCCTTAGTTTTATATCATTTTCAAGTTATAACAATGTACATAGTTCTTGTAATTTGAAGCACCCCATCTTCCATGCCTCTATTTGTATGTTATCTGCATTGCAATGAATGGCTTTGACTGTGTGTACCCCGTCGTCAATGTCTTTCAACTACAGTTTCTATTTGTAGGTTATCTGCATTGCAATGAATGGCTTTGACTGTGTGTACCCCGACGTCAATGTCTTTCAACTACAGTTACTATTTGTAGGTTATCTGCATTGCAATGAATGGCTCTGACTGTGTGTACCCCGACGTCAGTGTCATTCAACTACAGTTTCTATTTGTAGGTTATCTGCATTGCAATGAATGGCTCTGAATGTGTGTACCCCGACGTCAATGTCTTTCAACTACAGTTTCTATTTGTAGGTTACATTTGTATCTGCATTGCAATGAACGGCTCTGACTGTGTGTAAGGTTATCTGCATTTCAATGAATGGCTCTGACTGTGAGTACCCCGACGTCAATGTCTTTCAACTACAGTTTCTATCTGTAGGTTATCTGCATTGCAATGAATGGCTCTGACTGTGTGTACCCCGTCGTCAATGTCTTCCAACTACAGTTTCTATTTGTAGGTTGTCTGCATTGCAATGAATGGCTCTGACTGTGTGCACCCCGACGTCAATGTCTTTCAACTACAGTTTCTATTTATAGGTTATCTGCATTGCAATGAATGGCTCTGACTGTGTGTACCCCGACGTCAATGTCTTTCAACTACAGTTTCTATTGGTAGGTTAGCTGCCTTGTAGAGAATGGCTCTGACTGTGTGTACCCCGACGTCAATGTCTTTCAACTACAGTTTCTATTGGTAGGTTATCTGCATTGCAATGAATGGCTCTGACTGTGTGTACCCCGACGTCAATGTCTTTCAACTACAGTTTCTATTTGTAGGTTATCTGCATTGTAGTGATTGTCTCAGACTGTGTGTACCCCGTATTCAGTGTCTTTCAACTACAGTTTTTGTGGGTTGTCTGCATTGCGGTACATATGGCAATGACTGTGTTTACTTCATCTTTCATGTGTTTCCACTACAGTTTCTGTATGTGTGGATTAACTGCATCATTAAATGATAATTTACATGTATCGTACGAAATAACTCACCATTCATAAGAGAATATATATAAATGTATACGCACTTATTTATCGATGAGAAATCTGTCAAAATTTTTATTAAATTGGCCTTTACAATATCTGAGAAAAATCACAATGGCATTGTACTTAAACGATAATTGCGCTGCAAGAAGTTTTTTTTCAATATATGTTCCTGGTTTGCTTACAGGAGCGGTGTTTCAGAATCGAAGTAACCTTGAGGAAAGGCGGAATGATTCAGAAAGTTTTTGTTAACACAATTCTGAATTTCTCTAACATCAAAATGGTAGTGTTGATTTAAGATATTGAACCCGTAATAGAGTACCACATTTTTAAGGAGTATTCAATTCCTACCATAAACCTACTTTGACTGCAATTTTCAAGTGGGGGGCGGGGGGGGGGGGGGTAGGTTCAAGCTCCACTTGGACCAAAAATGTTTTTCCATTTTTCCATATTTTCCTTTTTTCATAAGCGATTTCTTGCAGTTCAAAGTTACATATTTAGGAAGAAATGCAGGTAGGTTTTACTTCTGCCCCAAGGTTATTTTTGAATGAAGTGAGCAAAATTCAAAACAGTCCCACAGGATTCACCCTTAATTTTTCAATGTTGGAGTTAGAATTCTGTCTCATTAAATCTGTTTACTTGAGGCACCCTAGAAAAACTGATATTTACAGTTTTATTTTGTGTTTTATAATTGTTTAACAATAGTTTGATGTTTCTTTTATCAAAATTAATGCTGTAATGATTTCTCTGCAAACGTTTTAGATAGTAGTCATCACATTGAAATTTGTCTATACTTGAGCTTGAGGAAACACCATAAATTATACAAAATTTACAAAAAACGACACGGTAAAAGTTGTTTAAAATTTGCAACACAGTGCGAAACATGGTCAACTTTAAGAATATACCAAGCAAATGCTATTTTTTAAACATTACTATTAGGGGTCCAATACCATTAAAGCAATTTCATTATCATTGCTCCAGTAAATCCGGCGTTGCTGTTAAAATGTCCCGCATTTAGCGCAAGGTGTTATGTTAATATTTTATTTTCTTGCAATAAGTGGTGTGTGCTTCCGTATCACACTTGCTTTGTCGTTATTGCTATTCTTGTTGAAAATATAGCATTTATTCGTGATTTTACTAAAATAACTTTACAAGGACGTTTAGAAATCCAATACAAATTTGATATGTCTATGTTGACTTATATAATAGCTTTCTGTGTATCCTAAAAACTATCATTAATTATATGACGCAAGTTTTACCCCTCTGTATAACAATATACTTTTAAAGCATGTGCACCGTCAAACGTTAGCGCTACAAAGTTTTTAGTAATACTTGTAAAACGTTTATCTGTAAGATATCTTGGAAAGATGCAAAACGACTTGTAGTGCATTATCTGTATGCAACATTTTATGTCGGAATATAAGATCACCCATTCTCCATAAAAACGTTTGTAACAGACCATTTGAAAGCACAGAATGCAACCAAGCAACCAAAAATAACAGACTTGGGTTGATGAAATTTGTTCATAGGAGGCACTGAAAGGTACAACACCTCTCATGTCTCGTAGCACCGGCATACGCTGAACTTCATTATCATCAAATTAAAAACTCAATGATTGCAAATAGGGAAAGGATATATAAAAAAGCTTTATTATGAAGTGAAGAAAATGAATTGTTTCAAGCAAACTGTGAACGCGTAGACACCCCTGATATGCAGTGATAAAATAACATTTTCTTGTTGTAAAATATTACATGTATATCTAAAATCAGTTTACATTTAGATCTATATTACCCGTGTAAATGAAACTATTTGAGTACAAACTTTCAGTATAAATAACCTTTATGTGCAAACGATCATATCAACGGTTTATATTTTAAACGTTATTACAGCTAGTACAAATGTGTTTAAATAGTAAATATAACTACACCCACCAAACGAATAATGTAAAATGTGCTGCATCAATAGGCTGTTGCGTTGATAACGTTATTCGAAATATTCATTATATAGTTGCAACTGCAACTGAAGAAACCTGCGCTTCTAGTACCTATTTATCTTTAAAATATAATTATTCAAAATAACATATTATTCTACAATAAAACAATTCCATTAAAAAGAAAAACAACGTTGCAGTTCACTTGAAGTCGTTTGAAGTCCTTTTAATAGTTTATACTCAAAGATACTGTTATTATATCAAATCTCAGCAGGGACATGATTCCATTATTTCATTCCTTTTGTTTTACATAAAATTATCGGTTTTATAATTGGATGGCAAACAACAAGTAGACAGATCAAGCAAGAAAATACACGTTTGAAGAACGCAGATACCTTTCAACGAAATCTAAAATCATGTGTGAACATACACACGCTGTATGTACATATAAAACAAACAAAAAAGTAAAACTTGAAACAACGAGGATAAAATAAGCAAATAAAGCAACACTGTGAGACAAAACCTTGAAACGAGCAGTAGAAAAGTACAAAACTAGACCGAATACCATTAATGGGAAATCTAATATAAAATACTTCAATTCAAGAGGACTTTTCTTGAGTCTATCACATGATCACTGAGACACAACAAAAAGAGGAAAGAGTAGCCTCCGAATGTAAAAGGTTTAAACATTAAGTTTCTTGTGTATAAAAATAGCGTGGCCATAGACTTTTTTAATAAATCATTTTATACTTTTACCAGATACGATGTAATAAAGTATGTGAAAAGTTCCTTTAGAAGCATAGAACGCAATCAAGCAAACACAATACCAGACTCGGTTCATGAGAGGTATTAAAAAATAGTGCAACACCACACATGTCCCCACCCACTCCAGCACCGTCTTAAGCGACATTCTCTTTTCAATCTTATCACAGAAGAGACATAGTGATAGCACAGCTGATATTTAGTTACCTTTTCAAAAGCAGTAACAGAACATTACCGTAGGCTGGAAGTCCTATACCAAAGAATTATCTAAAGAGTAAGAAACAACTTCTACTTTTAATCCGAATATGTGCTTTTGTTGCAATATTTGGGTATAACGTTTAGAACATTTGCTTTCATATAAATTGGGCATAGGAAATAGAGATCAGTATAATTGCACCTATACTAATCCTACCAGGTGTTCTGTATTACAAAAGTGCTTCTATTGTGACATTTTGATACAAGCAAAACTGTATTATCTGCACTAATAGTTACTTACTGGCACTTCATTTTATTATTGGCTTGTTAAAAGTTAATTTTTTTACCAAGTGCAAGTTGACAGAATCATAGGAACCATGTTTTGAGGGATAAATCAAACACAAATGAATAAATCCTTAATGTTTTTGTTGTGCAAAAAAAGTATGATATTGTGTCTAAAACAGTTTTCATTTTCCATTCAATTGTGTAATTGCAAGGGAAGTAAACTAATAGATATCTCTGCTTATAAGTACTAGCCCAAGACAAGAGTTGTCATTCTTTGTGGATCACAGCTTTAAATTAAAAATTAAAACTTCTGTTATTGATATTAACAAAACTATCATAAACTTCACATTCGTGAAACCATTTTTTTGGTTATTTCAAGGACTTGGAAATCAATTTCTAGGTTTTATTTAATGTATTACTATCATTGAAAATTTTAGGGTCTATCTCTACATAAATTGATCATTTACACATAGATCAAAATACAGAGGTAAGAGAAAATTTTCGCATTAGCATTTTTAAAATCATAGATAAATGGAGCTTAAAATTGATTTTAGGTTTCCAACTGATACCGACAATACTTTCAAAATACATGACCTTTTCTTTCTTGAAACCAGAGGAAATATAAACCAATTTCAATATCAGCAAAACATTTACGCCGCAAAAAAACACATAAATGGAAAAGCACATTATTACAAATTTATATTACGCTGTATCTCGTCTAAAGATATAAAACAATGCATTTTTGTCTTGTCTGATGCTATCCCATGACAGCTTCTATATAAATGATTTCCTTTTTACCATCTAAATGTAGACAGCTCAGATCAAACTGCTTTAGGAGTGTGAGCTTTTATGGCTAGAGGTAATCAAGATATGGCGATAATGTTGTATAGACTGCAAAAAGAGATGTTGTATAACAGACAAAGCCAATATTTCAGTAATTGCGCTTGCTTTTCTGTTTTACATACTCTTAATTTCAATACACTGCTAAGGAAACAAGCGTGATCATGAATAATAGATAACACATAACCGACGTATTTGCGTGTAGCGCTAACCACTTAAAAGTAAGTTTTGCCTTATCGCCTGGGCCTAATAATTAGTCGGTTAGTGCTCTTGCTCCAGACAATTTATTGTGTACTTTGATGTTCTGACATATTAAAGAGATCCTATTAATATGTTATAATTTAGACAATCAAGTAAATTGTCACTTTTGTAAGAGCTGATCTCAGCCAGAAATATTTACACTTTCTGGTCTAACAAGTTGAAAGAAGGGTATGTCTTTTATTGGCATGCCCTAAAGCGCTTATGCTCGAGTTCGCTTTACAACGGTTACTGAAAATTCGAAGGTATTATGGCTATTTTACACTCGTTTTTTGTCAGTACCATTTTATATGACTTAACTTAACTATGATGTTCAGTATGTTAGTGCTTTTATTATGATCTCTGTTTAACGCCTATTTCTTAGACATAACCTCCAGCCCTCTCCAAGACCACGTTTACCTGAATCCCTTACCTCAGTTTTATATCATTTTCAAGTTATAACGTTGTACAAAATTGCTAAAATTTAAAGCACCCCATCTTCCATACAGTTTCTGTATGTAGGTTATCTGCATTGCGGTGTATGGCTCTGACCGTGTGTTCCCCGTCTTCCATTTCTTTCAACTACAGTTTCTATTTGTGGGATGTCTGCATTTGATCTTGATTTGAAACAAAGTAGTGTGTTTATCCCGTCTTCGGTGTGTTTCCACTACATTTTCTGTGTGTGGATTAAACTCCTTGTAACATGATAATTTACATGTAGGGTATGATGGTACGAAAAAATCACCATTCTTATATGCATATATATATATATATATATATATATATATATATATATATATATATACGCATCTATCACGGTGTTTCGGAATCGAAGTAACCTTGAGGAAATGCGAAATGATTAAGAAAGTTCGTGGGAGATTTTGTATGCCCTCTGCAAACCATGAAGTTGACCTACTTCTGAGGTACTAATTAAAATCAAAGCCACCCTTGTCTCATGTTTGTCTCCAGCGAGCCGTATTTTTAGTTCTGGGAACAAATTAAAGTCGGAGGGGGCAAGGTCTGTGCTGTACGGAGGGTGGGACAACAATTGCCATTGAAGGTGTTGGTAAGTTTTACTGTAGAGGGGACATTGTCATGCAAAAGAAAGACATTTCTTGGGCTAGTCTGGGATACAACTTTTTCAGTTTTTCTTTGAGTTTTTCAATTACATCTGAACAGTATCTAGCAGTAACAGTTTGGCCTTTTGGTAGCAAAAGCAACCAGCATACTTGCCAGCAGAGGGAGACAGCTTAAACTTCTTGGGAGCAGGGGAACCAGCTCGTTTCCACTGCTTTGACTGAATGTTCAGGGTCAGCATTATGAATACACATTTCATGCCAAGTGATAATACAGTTCATAAACATATTTTCGTCATGGTTAAAACGCCCGAATGCCTTTTGCTCTTAATATGTTAGCAGTTTCGGCACCCACCTAGCACTTGCCTTGCTCATACCTAATATTGCGTGTATATGCCGACGCTTTACTGATCTTTAACTAATTAGCTACCTCCTGCACTGTCTCTCTGCGATTTTTATTTACAAAAACCTCAACATTCGCCATCACCATAAGGGTCATTGTCTCAGAGGGCCTCCCTGGCCTAGCTAGTCCTGCCTTACTTTAACTGTAGCTTTAAAAGGTTCAACGGGATATGCATGCTTTAGAAATTCTTTTCTGTAACCTTTGAAAATGTGGCAAGCTTTTTTATCCTCTAAAAACAGGAATTTTATTACAGATCTCCGTTCCTCCAGCTTAGAGTTCATGGTAGTCGTAACACATACCTTATTTAAATGCTTAAAACTTCGTGTATGCACTATTCACATTTAAAATAAACGGACTGCTTTATAGGCATAAAATGTAGTTACCTCATATATAATATGTATAGGTAGTGTCCGGATATTTTCAAACCGCCCCTCCCCATAATATCGATGGCCAAGAAAAGCAGATGTTTGTCATAATCGCATCACTGAAAATAGTACTTAAGATTTCTAAAAGGATCCCTTTACAAATCTTCTTATGTACGATTTGTTATTTTGACAAAAGCTCCTAAAATTCCTATTGAATCATGACACACTTTTAGAAAAATGTTTTGTAAAGCACATGCAACTTTCAACAAATAAACAATGTCATCATTTAAGTAAATTACTTTTACGATTTCAACCTATTTTACAAAGTGACATATATCCATGGAAATATCTAAACTTTACAACTACATAAGAGCAATATGGAAGAAAAATCTTCAGGCATAAAACTGTTAAGGTAATCAAGCAGCACTTCCGGGTAAGATAATGGCGGAAAGAAAATATCCTCAAATTTTCCTAGGTAAAATCGTACTTTTATGTTTAGTGTAGCCAGTTTCTGATTTTATTTCATTGTGAATCTATACTTTATGTTTTGCAAGCCTTTTTCAATGAAATATTTTGCATTTATAGAAATGTAAAGCAAAACTTATTACACATGTGTTTATACTTACATTTTAGGTGTCATTCTGGAAGGTGTTCGGTAGTGTTGACCTGTCACACAAAAATCTCTCTTAGAAGATACATGAAAAGGGATTGAACATATTGCATTTTTTACTACTTCTTACCTTTATGAAACGAAACATACACCGTATGGGAGAACATTTTATCTTAGTCTGAATATTTACGATGTTTGAGTAAAAGATCAGATTGCTTATAGATGATAATCAGCCGGTTAATAAAAACAATACACGTGTGAATGTAACTAAAAGTTAATTATGTTATTACGCTACTTTGTTTTCATGAAATCTCGGCATACGTTAACCATATGTTGTTCCGTACAGCGGAAAAATCCAAACTTATCTTTTAATTACCTTTAAGGTGTTGCATTGAAGTTTTGTTTAGTGTATATGCCGATTAAGAAAAGATTTCCATTGATTTCTGTGATATAATTTGTGTAACACGTTTCATTTCTTTATTGCAGGCACAGGATAATTTTCAACAAAGTTTTCTTCAAACTGAATAAAGCATTTTCTTCGTTGTCGCTACATCGAAACAAAATTGCACTTCTGGCTCTTGAATTATCTCAATTTAAGAGCTTCAGGACAACTTTATGATGATGTATGGGCATTAAGACATTTCTCGCGTTTAGATTTTTCATGTGATCATTTATTGTGGGTTTGTCCTGATAAAATAAGTTAATCGTATCTTTCGGTGTGAGTTGTATTCTTTTAACACAGCAGAAATGAATGCAATGACTACTGTTCAGGTTCTTTATTCCTGTAAGATTATATTATTATCTAAAGGATTCAAAAGATTCGTGGTCATAGCAATTTTTAAATTTTAGTTAGTAAAATTATACAACGTTTTATTAAAGATGATGAACCGACTATTTGAGACACTATTCGGATTTTGTTTCAGCCCTTATACAGTTGTACGATATGCTTGCCTCTCTGGTTATGACGGTTTTATAAAAGGCTATTCTAGGATAGCCCAAACAGGAACGAGAAGCCTTGAAACTTTTCTTCGAGCCTCAAATTGACGTTTATGTTGTCGCAATGTGTTCTGCAGAGACATTACATTTATTTTTCGTAAGAAATATTTAATGATATAAGCACCGGTTTTACTTAATTTATACATCGTGCATATATTTACCATTCGCATCTGTTATGTACTTACAAGGAATAACTTCTATGTACACTTTAGAATATGATAGGGGGTTAGTAGTTAGGTTAGGCACTCGACATTACACACTTCAAACTTCAAAGTGGTGTTTTGGAAACTGATCGTTACAAGACGATGTTAAAATGTGTACATTTATGTGTTTGCTTTGCCTACGTTGTCTATGTGTTACAATTTGTTTGTGTATTTTGTTTTATTTCAATATTGTACAAATCCATACTGTATATACATGTACAGTGTTTGCGTGGGCTCTGATCCTGGAACATCAATCTTCAACTTTAATTTTCTGGTATGAAATAAAGACATTTTTGGAGATTTGCAGCCAAAAGGAGGTGTTAACAGTCTGATATATTAAACATAAACATGTGTCATTTAAATTAATTTTTGAAAGGAAAAAGTCTGTTTTTAAACCAGCAAGATTATCATATAAAACTGGAAACAAATATTTCCGGAAAGTCTAATTAAATTAATTCATTGATGATTTACTGAGAAAATATTAGGCAATAAACGCCGTTGCGATTTGTAAGCGAATGGTGGTATGGCATTGTTGCAGATTTATGAAAGATCAGTCTTGAGAAGTTTACACTCACATTCATACAGAACTGATGCCGATGATGATCATGTCGATCATGAAAACGTCATCTTCTTTTCCAAATGTTGCTGAAATTATTTTTTTGAAACATAGCTGCTTGCTGCAATATTACCTTTAGAAACATAGTACATAAAAGACTCACAAATTTAAGCATATCATCGACTTGGGTGGATCCAGATTTGCACACACATAATTTGCCTGCAAAACTACGTAAGATGAATCATTGGACAGGGTCTTATAATGGGTCTTTTTTGTTTATCAAGTTGTAGTTTTGGTTCTTACATACACCAGAAAATCCTAATACACACATTCTGGACAAAAACAGCTGGGGTAGGCTGTCTCTATTGTCAGGTAGGTAGGAGGGTAAGCAGGCCGACAGGCTGGAAGGCCGGGACAAAGGGGAGGTGGGGGTGGGAGTGAAGGGGTAGGGAGGAACAGCGGTAAAGTAGATTGGGGAAAAGGGGGCAGGGAAGTTTGTATGGAGGTAGGTTTCGTATGAGGTAGGGATATTATTAAACAAAAGGTTATTTAATACAAAAGATTATGTACCAATAGTGGTGAGTTACATTTTCAATATTTAAGTGATGATCTTGCATTGAAAAAATTCAGCAGTTGGTCTTTTCTTTTTAATGCCAGAAGCTCTTTTTCTACATGTTAACGTAAGGCCAAAAGAAAATTTATAGAAATATATTAAGAAATATAAACGAAAATGTAACAATACCTCCGGCGATATTAGTTTAGTTTTGTTGAACATTTCAAAAATGTTTCAAATTCCCAACATAAGTCAACATGTAATATTGATGATTTTGATAGAAGAGACGAACCTATACATATTGAAAGTTTAGACTGTCAATTTACTATTGATGAAATAAAGAAATCTATTGAATGTTTAAACAGACATAAAAGTTGTGAATGTTGCCGATTTTTAATCGATTCAAAGGATTTTATCACACCATATTCAGTTAAAATTTCTAATGTTATATTTACAGGTGAATATCCAGATCTCTGGAGGATAGGTGCAATTGTACCAATTTACAAACTAGAATATATCTGTAGGACACAGAGCGTGCACCCCCTTTCGCCCCCCCCCCCCTCCCACCCCCCACTGGTACATTTGTCACAAATAAGGGGCAATAATTCAAATGTTTGCAATCTAAAGGGGGTTATATAGCCTCAACAAACATTTTATGAAAAGATTTCATTATTCTAGGCCATTTACTTTTTGAGCTATGAGCATCACAAACAAAATTTTGGCTATTTCGAGGGCCGTAACTCTGTTATAAGTGCTAATATTATCAAGAAGAATGCTAAGTGTGCAAGGTCACATCATGATAAAGACTCAAGCAAGGTTTCATGAATTCACATCAAATACTTTTTGAGCTAGGCACATTATTAAGTGAAAATGTGCATTTTTGACTATTTCAGAAGCCATAACTTTAAAAATAGAGGGTGGAGCCAGCCAAAAAATAAGAGCTGCGCAAGTTTAAATCATGATAAAGACCCATCATGCAAGTTTTCATTCATTTATATCATATACATTTTGAGCCAGGTGCATCACAAGGTGAAAATGTGCAATTCTAACTATTTCACGGGCAATAACTCTGGAAATAGGGGGTGGCGGCAGACAAATAATAGGAGGTACACACGTTCATATCGTGATAAAGACTCGTGCAAGGTTTCATCCATTTATATGAAATATTTCTTGAGATAGAAGCGTCACAAAATGAAAATGTGCATTTTTAACTAATTCAGGGGCCATAACTCTAGAAATAGTTAGCGGACCCAGATGAAAAATAGAAGATGCGCAAGTTCATATCATGATAAAGATTCATGCAAGGTTTAGTCAATTTATATTCATTACTTTTTGAGCTAGGCGCGTCACAAGGTGAAAATGTGCATCTTTTTACAATATCAGGGGCCATAACTCTGGAAAAAGGGGACGGACCAAGATGCAAAATAGGCGGTGCGCAAGTTCATATCATGATTTAGACTCATGCAAGGTTTCATTAATCTATATCGAATACTTTTTGAGCTAGGCGTGTCACAATGTGAAAATGTGCATTTTTGACTATTTCAGGGGCCATAACTCCGGAAATAGGGGGCAAGCCAGACGAAAAATAGGAGATGCGCAAGTTCATATCATGATAAAGACTCATGCAGGGTTAAATCAATTCATATCAAATACTTTTTGAGCTAAGCGCGTCACAAACTTCGGACGGACGGACGGACGGAGGCACAGACGCACGGACGAACAAGACCAAATCTATATGCCCAGCACTCATGGGGGGCACAAAAAGGCGATGCTACTGATCCTTCAAATTACAGAGGCATAACACTTGTTAATGTAATGGCAACAAATTTTCCCTTGCGTTACGCAATCGAATAAACAACTGGTGTGAAAGTGAAAATGCTTTTAATAACGCGCAATTTGGTTTTAGAAATGAACATAGTACGTCTGACTACATTTCTGTTGTAAAGTGTTATCCAAAAAGTGTTATCTCAAAATTCTAAATTGTAGTGTTCGTCTATAGATTATGAAAAGGCATTTGACAATGTTATACATGATGCATTATTGGTTAAATTAATTGAATCTGGAATAAGCTATAAAATGGTAGAAATGATAAAGTCTTTATATATTAACGTAAAATCCTGTGTAAAAGACATTTTAACAATTATGTAACGTTAAGTGCCACTGTCGCCTCTACTGTTTATGCTACATGTATTTATAAATGATGTAAAGAATATTATTGATTTTTCACAATTGTCTGAAACAGATATAAACTTATTGTCTGTGTACATGTTATTTATTGCCGACGATATTGTTAATAGCTACAAACCCTAACAGTCTTCAGGTTTTGCTTAACAAATTAAAAAATGCGTACTAGTTTTTGAAAAGAGAAAAGGTACTCGGAATTATCAATAGTATATAAATGATAATAATACAGAAGTTCTTGATTCATTTTGTTACCTAGGTATGATATTTTATTACACAGGTAATATGCAGAATGCTGTAAAATCTTTAAACGATCAAGCTCTCAAGGTTTATAATAATTTAGTATCAATTTGCAGTTCAGTTCTCATGGATATTAAAACTCAGTTGTCTCTTTTTGACTCTATTGTTACACCTATATTGCTTTGTGGATCAGAAGTTTGGGGGTTATAGTCTAAACGAAATTGATAAATTACATTTTCGATATTGTAAACGTATTCTTGGTATGCGGTCTCAGACCTCAAATGCTGCTGTATTAGGCGAACTTGGTCGTTTCCAATTGTCTATGATCTGTAAGGAACGTGCATTGAAACAATGGTTAAAATATTGAAAAATCCTGATTCTGTAATTCACGATGTATTTATTGATGCCTTGAATACTATTGGTAACAATACAAACATAAAAGCTCTTGGGCTCTGTCGGTGAAAGATCTATTTAATAACCTTGAACCATGTGACAGACAATCTTAAATATGAGGAATCTTGAATGAAATAACATTTTTGATAAGTTTTTATCGGTAATCAAATGTTGATACTGGTTTATGTTATATTGACAAGAATCATGCCTAACCGGTATCTTGCCATTTTTGTGGTTGTGTTTTCATATCGCATTTTAGTACAAATACATTGTTGTTCATATAATGTAAGACAATTGACCTAGTAATGATAAGACAATATCACCTTTCAGATTATTCAATATTCAATTATAGAAAGAATTAAGAAGTTTTAAAACTTTTTTTAACTTCTAGCAGACATACATGTAATCAATTTGGCTGTGTTCGCGCCATTTTCCGTCCGAAGAGGTGTTGTATTCTAGCGGTCTTAACAAAAAATTTAGCCTGGTGACCCATACATTTTTAGCCATTTTTATGCTCACAATACAATTATCTATACACAAGAAAAACAGGAAAAAATTCTATGAAAGAGTTTTTTCAAAATCTAAACAAATATTTTTCACTATGGGTATTTTTCATTGAAAAAAGTGAATATGAAACAATATATTCTTTTAATTTATACCCATTATTGTAAGGATATTGAAGATATAGTATAACAAATATGACTATGATATCAAATAAGTATATAATAAAACCTGTAAAAAGAATAAACCTTATTGTGCTGTCTTGATGTATATTTTGGTTGGTATTTATAAAAAAGCAGAAAATTATGAAAATGTTGAAAAATCGCTGGCAGTTTAAGCAACAGTGGGTGTGTTCAAAACAATATTTCACAAAAACAAGCCTGGTGACCCATTGTTTTTATTTGTTCATTGTTTTCAGCACAAATTTTCCTATCATATATGTGAATTTAAAAAAATTCTATGAAAGGAAAAAAACTATAGGAATTCTCTTTAAACCTCGATAAATGTGAACAAAGTTTGCTGGAAAACCACCATAGGGTATATGTATGACTTATTGAGATAAAATAAAGTTCATTAATATATAATCATGTAACACGTTATCAGATACATTTTTTGAAATTACAAATGGAAGTTTTTCAAAAAAAAATTAAAAGAACGTCCCTCCGGCACATCTTTGTACAAGATTAAAGTACGTTAAACCTGAAGTTATCATTTATCAGACTAGCGGATTGTCCGTATCGAATTTAATAACAAAATGCGGTTTTAAACACTTTCATTTCTCCAGACCGATCAGTTTCGTTTTCTCTAATCAGAACAGAAAAACACGTTGTTTTGTTTTCAATCGAATTTGTAATTATCTTCTATTATTTTTTGTAGGGATTCAAAGGAACAAACTTAAAATTGCAATACAAAAAGCCGTTTATTCAATTTGAAGCCTGGATGTAATTTGCAATTTCAGGGTATCAAAATAGATGATAACGTGATTTGCTGCATGATTATTCGCTGTTTTCAAATTTATTCCTCGTGATACATTGTTTTTCTGCTGCAAATTAAAATTTTTCTTCACAAGATTTGTTTTTCCAAATTTTGAAAACTATTTATGTATGGGTATTGAGTGGCTTCGGCACTGTTATTACGAAACCTTAACCAGCTGCTAAACTAACCACAGGTTAAATTTTGTTTCAAAATATTAGTCATGGTGGGAAACACTAGTACGGTGTTCTGATTTTACTGCCAGCATTGTTCGTTGATGGTATTTCGCTATTAATATTGATTAAGAGTAACTATCAATTTATATGGTGCTGTAACAATTTTAAAATAGACTCATTTTTTTTTTTAGTTTTTGTTTGTGTGGGAGTACTTGCTTTGTTTAACAGCAATAAACACTCTCCAACCGAGTACGAGTACAGTTGTTAAAAGAGACATGAATCGTTAATCGTTGTTTCCCTTTGATTTTATATTATGTATAAGATTACAATATCCTTGCAACGGTAATTCGAGATAACTTGATAAGGTAGAGAAAACTGAATTCTGTGAAGCACAATACTTTAAATTGTGGTATGATATTTGGATCGATTGTCATAACATTTTGGTTTTACTGATTACACACGGGCAAACAATGAAATAACCTTGGAGAGATGTAATTGAATGCTACAAAATATTCGTTTAACGATATTTTAACAGCCATGTACAGCTCTTCTGAATTTTATGTTCCGAGATATATCGCATTAACTAGTTCTGTTCTGGATGTTTCTGTACATTTTTCCTGCCCGGAAAACAGTATTTATTGTAATAAGTGTTCCATCGTACAATCTATCTCTGAGTCAGTAACTTTTCATTGATTATTAAGAATTAATATAATATCGGCAATATAATTGTTTATTATTAATAAAGTTACAATCATATGACTTTTAATGGGAGATGTACAGTATTGTTAGTATTTATGTGGATAATTTCACTCATAACAAAAATATAGAAGAAAAAAAGCATTAAATTCAGTTATGTTGAACTTTCCTAAACTTTTAGTCTGGGCAATGAGACAAAGTATAAATCAATGTTTCTGTACAACTTCCGCTTCAAAATTAAAGGGTATAAAACTGTTTTCATGTTCTAATCCACAAAAGAAAGCTAATAACTTGAGACCTGTGACATACTTAAGGTACTTGTGAAGGCATTTAGTTATTGTTTCATGCTATATTTTGTTTTCTTATTCTGGTAAATTCTTTTTTTTTTTCAATAAACGCATAAGCCACAGACATCCAATATCAGTTACCGCCTGTGTTCAGTAAAAGGTTTTAGGTTCAGTAGATCAAAGGTCAAGGTCACAGTGACTTTAAGACCGAAAACGATAACGCTTCTGCATACGAACTCCAACTTATTTGGCAGATGCGATATTGAGGCATTCGCCTTATGAAGATCGAAGACTGTATGCCAAAGCGTTATTATCGAGCGGAAACTTGTTTTCAGTCCAGGTCACTACTGAACCCTAAAACAATACGGGCCCTTAATGGCCACAGACAAAACTTCAATGAAATTTGATTTATGTAGGCCTATGCGTTCTTCAGTCATCGGTCGGAAACGGGGGGACAGACTGACGATCCGACTACTATTTGCATCCTCGTTTGGGTCATAAAAACACTAATAGCATTTACTACTGCTCGGCCACTTGATCTTCTAAACGAAGATCTGAGAATGACCCGTTCACATTCGTCTTCTGTATATTTTGGATTTCCACTATTGCTATTTTTATTTTCGCAAATCTATTTTTTTTAACCAATCAGACGACTTGTTCAAATGTCAAAGAGTAAGAAAAATGTGCAGTCAATCCAGGGCTCGAACCCGGGACCCCTCGTTTACAGAGCAAGTGGCCTACCGACTGAGCTAACCGGCTATCTGACACATAACGACATAAAAATTGTAAATATCAAAAATCAAGGCTAACTATACATTTGAAAAATGTTGTAAGTTAATCTCTGAATGGCTAGCGAAAGGGTCGTCAGAACGAGGCTATCAATAGATCCTAAGCGTAGCGTAATAGGAGATGCACTTTAGTCAGATTGACTGCTCGAAGCACCTACCCTTTTACGGTGTTTTTTCGTGAATTTCTTCATAGGTCAGACTGTTCCACAAAATATTTTTATAGATTGTTTCAGGGGAAGGAGGCTTTCTATACTATGATAAAAAAATCAGCAGTATTCTTTTGTCAAAATGTCAAAAATAATTATTTCTGAACATGCACACTCGTTGTTTTTTCTTAATCAGATTAGTTATCATTAATTTTCATACTTGTACGGGAACTTGTATGATTTCCTTATTTATTTCAGTAAGCGTCTGACAGTTAAAACTCTGAACATTTTATTTATCGGATACATAAATTTTCTGCACGTGCGAGGACTTGTACAAATATGAAATAGCAACATCTTTATTAAGACATGGGCAGGGCGGTTGCTGTATTCAGTTTAATCCTATGTTATGACTTGTCCTAGGTTTGAACCTAGTTAAAACTTTCATTAGTTGTACTCATAAGTTATATCCTAGGTTCAAATTTTGTAATAAGTAGGTTTCGTAATATTAATCCCAGTGTAACAAACAGTGTAACTTTTGAACAGACTGTCTTTTTAAGGATTTTTTATGAGGGCTAAGATCTTTGAACATGCATTGACTGTATAATAAATACGAGTTGTTGTTTTTTCACACGTAACGGTTTATGTTATGTTTTGACAATATGATAGTCAAGGAATATGATTTTTGCATATCTAAATCTCTTTCATGACACCGGCGCCACTTTAAGAAGATATGAATTTATTGTCTGAAAACGCATTGTTATAAATTCAAATTCCTCAGTGTGTCATCTGAAAACATGGAACAAAGCACTTTTACCTTGAAGTACGAGGTGTCTTTAAAAATGTTATCGCGGAATTTCTGCATATGTAGCTGTATAAATATGTCTGATGCTGTCCCATGACAGTTTATATATTATTCATTTTGTTTCACAATCTAGATATGAATACATTGGATCAAACTTTAGAAATATGAGTGGTTTTCAAGATAGAGAAACAATTATGGAGAAGCTGCATAAACATTCACTGTAAAAATATTCGAATACAAAACAAACAAGAGCTGTCTCCATAGGATGACACATGCCCCCGATGGCACTTTGAATGAATAGTTATGGCCGATGTTAGAGTTTAGGACCTTTGAGCTACGGAGCTGGGTCTTGCGCGCGACACGTCGTCTTACTGTGTCACACATTCATGCATAGTTATTTTAAAATCCATGCATGAATGACAAAGACATGGACCGGACAAGCCCATCAATGCACTATCATGAAAAATGACCTTTAACGTCTAAGTGTGACCTTGACCTTTGAGCTACGGACCTTGGTCTTGCGCGCGATACGTCGTCTTACTGTGGTACACATTCATGCCAAGTTATTTGAAAATCCATCCATCGATGACAAAGATATGGGCCGGACACGCCCATCAATGCACTATCCTTTAACGTCTAAGTGTGACCTTGACCTTTGAGCTACGGACCTGGGTCTTGCGTGCGACACGTCGTCTTACTGTGGTACACATTTATGCCAAGTTATTTGAAAATCCATTCATCGATGACAAAGATATGGACCGGACACGCCCATCAATGCACTATCCTTTAATGTCTAAGTGTGACCTTGACCTTTGAGCTACGGACCTGGGTCTTGCGCGCGACACGTCGTCTTACTGTCGTACACATTCATGCCAAGTTATTTGAAAATCCATCCATCGATGACAAAGACATGGGCCAGACACGCCCATCAATGCACTATCCTTTAATGTCTAAGTGTGACCTTGACCTTTGAGCTACGGACCTGGGTCTTGCGCGCGACACGTCGTCTTACTGTGGTACACATTCATGCCAAGTTATTTGAAAATCCATCCATCGATGACAAAGATATGGACCGGACACGAAAATTGCGGACAGACCGACAGACTGACAGACCGACAGACAGACGGTTCAAAAACTATATGCCTCCCTTCGGGGGCATAATAAAGGTAGTTACGCACTTTTGGATAATTCTTTCTACAATTTAGAATTTGATCAAAATGTTTGTTTCTGCTTTTTTTTTCAGATTAGGATAATCTGTAACTGATCTTAAATGTGAGTATTTCGTTCGAGGGTTACTGTTTTAGCGAGTTACCCGCCAAAGCAGTTATCATATATTATGACAATTACTTCTGTATCTGCAACCAGGACTTATTATTTTTCTTGCATATCATATTTTACATATTATACAATAAAATGAAGCCAAACGAATCTTTTTGGTAGCATTCTCTCTTAATGAACGCCCTTAATCAGAACTGAGACCATGACGTTTCAAAGACGCACAACACGTTCGGTTCAGTCTTATTATTTGAAGCGTAACGTTATGTTTTTTTTTTCGTGAAATAACGTACATACAACATAAAATATAGCCCGTTAGATGTCATTAACAGCGTGAGATTCATCATTGAGTACATACGTTTTTGGGTCTTAAGGTTTGCTTTTTATATAATTATACAGGAGCATTTTTGTGTTTTAAATGTCATGCCTTTAGTTTCCATTGCGTGTGTTAGAGATTCACCTGGCGGGTATTATTTTTTATTTACACTGTCCCGTGACTTTGGAACATGGTGGGGATAAGAGTGAGGTTGGTTGCGCACCATAAACCAGTTTAAGCTCCCCAGTGGTGTTTTTGGAACGTGTCATTCCCTGTGTGATATTTATCCTTGTTTTTTTTGTGATGCCAGACTGGTATGCAGGTAATCTCATCGACGGGAAACTAGTCCTGTTTGAGTATAAATAGTACACACTATAGAGAAACACAGTTTACATGTGTGCTACCATTAAAAACTGAGTTTTTTAACAATCAACTCTTATTGTATGACATTTAATTATAAACGTAACTCTATATGCAAACTTAATTTAATATTTAGTAAAGTCAAATACAAAAAAATGAGGATTTTATATATTTGAAGTAAATATCAAAAGATAAAATATTTTATTGAAAGCTGCCCATTGAATATTTGTAACAACATTTATGCACGAGAATGATACACACTTTAAAATCATATTATAGTTGATTTTAGGCTCGGCTGCATATCAGTGACTGCAGTGATCAAGAAAAATAAGTACTATACTTGCCACGATCTTTAACAACTCACTTGAAAAACTATCAAGGAATGATCCAACACAACATTTCATATTTAAATCAAACTTAGCATACGATTTGAAAAATATTTTGTTAACACATACGAGACTTTCTACAAATTAGTGATCTCATAATACGACTTTGTATCATTTTACGACTTCAATCCATTTTACAAGTCAAAAAATACAAATCTTCTAGCGCTTCACTTATGGCATGGACAAGATTAGGATGGACAAACGGTTTTCAAAAATCTGCTTAAAATGTTTAGTTCATTGTTTTTGTTATTATGTAGCTTATGACATTTTTTTCCTGTTAAAATGTGTTTATAAACTTTTTGTGACATTAAAAATGGCCGCAAAATGAGAAAAATTATATGCTGGGGTTTAGATTTATTTCTGTTATATTTCTTTAATATATTTAAGGTATAATAGTCCAAATATAATATACAAAATTTAAAAATTCTATTTCAAAAACATTAAGATATTGACAATAATTTATGTGTTGCATTAGGATTCTGTAAATTGTCAATATAAAAAAGGTAGACTAAATGAACGAGAGTAAAACGTAAAACGGAAAAAAATATAAAAAAATACGTCATTGTAGCATCATATAAAAGGGGAAAAACTACGTGCCAGTAAAAGTTCGAAGTCTACACGTCTATCTCCTTGTAACTACAAATAAACAAGAGGGTCATGATGACCCTGAATCGCTCACCTGAGTAATATGAGCCACATGTTTCAAACGGAAAACTGACGATAAAATATTGGAAAGTAGGTCAGTAGGTCACATTCATGGTCACTGAAAGACAGTTTTAAGATTGGTGTGCAAAACTGTCCATGTCATCCAAATTTCAAGGCTGTATCTTAAAAAACAAGAAAGTAGGTCAGTAGGTCAAGGTCACAGTCAATTGATCCCTAATCACTTGGGTCATCAGGTAATTATAATTAAACAGTCTAGGAAATATGACCTGATAATTTTTTAAGTATTTTTTTCCTATATAACTCATAATCATAACAAGTGACTCCCAGGGCGGGGCCTCTTTTCACCCGGGGGCATAATTTGAACAAACGTGTTAGAGATTCACCAGGCAATGTTACATACCAAATATCAAATGCCTAGGCCTTGAACTTTCAGACAAGAAGATCTTTAATTTTTTTCCTATATAAGTCTATGTTAAACTTGGTACCCCCAGGGCAGGGCCTCTTTTCACCCTAAGGACGTAAATTGAACAATTTTGGTAGAGAAACACTAGGAAAGGCAACATACTTAATATCAAAAGCCTAGGCCTTGCAGTTTCAGGCAATAAGATTTTTAAAGTTTTTTTCCCTATATAAGTCTATGTAAAACATGAGACCCCCCGGGGCAGGGCCTCTTTTCACCCCAGGGGAAATTTTTGAATAATTTTGGTAGAGGACCACAAGGCAATGCTACATACAAAATATAAAAGGCCATGGTCATGTGGTTTTAGACAAGAAGATTTTTAAAAATTTTACTATGTAAGTCTATGTAAAACTTGTGACCCCCAGGGCGGGGACCCGTTTCACCCCAGGGGCACAATTTTAAAAATCTTGATAGAGGACCATAAGATGATGTCACAAGCCAAATATCAAGGCTGTACGCCTTGCGGTTTTGGACAAGAAGATTTTTAAAGTTTTCACTTTCGGTTGCCATGGCAACCAGAGTTCTGTATGGAATTAAATTTTTTGAATAATTTTGAAAGGGGACCATCCAAGAATCATTCCTGAGAAGTTTGGTGTAATTCTGCCCAGTGGTTTTCAAGAAGAAGATTTTTTTAGAAAATGTTGACGGACGCACGACAGACGACGGACGACGGACATTGAGCGGTCACAAAAGCTCACCATGAGCTAAAAACTAAACGCATATTATTTCATATGTGTATTTAACTTTTGTGACTTTTTAGAAAATATTTCAAAGAGGTAAATGAATATAATTATATCATTGCATGATTCGGTTTTTTAAAATTCGAATATGTCCTGGTCCAGTGGAAAAATTAATTATTGTTTGAAATTCAACCCCAAAAAATATTTCACCGGTAGTTAAGTTAAATGTACATGCACAGCACGATAAGCTCTTCATTGATTCGTTAATTAAGTGCACTTTTTAAATTTCTAAATCCACCACCATGAAGGGTGATTGAAAATCGATTTCCGGCATAGGAACAATTATACTTCTTCATGTTGTTTTAATAATAAAGATACAAACATAGATTTCCCGCATCAGAACAAAGTACTCAATTCTTTGTTGCTTGATCGAAACAAAATTGCACTTCTACTTCTAGAATTACTTTGACTTAAGAGCTATATGACAGCATAATAATGATTTATGAACTTTTGAAAATTACTGGCGTTTAAATGTTTGTTTTTAGGTGCTTTGTGGCGATCGTGAAGATATTTCGGTGCAAATATTTGTTTTGCCTTTTTACGAAATATAAAGCATCCTGGATAAATGAGTCGCTATTTTTCCTACCTATTGTCCGACATTAAGATTGAAATGTAGGTTAAATGAAAAGATAATTTTTAACTATAGGCTACATAGATTTGCCACAACTGATAAAAGTAATTTGATATTTCGTACCTTGATCGGAACAAAAGGAACTCTGTCTTCAGAATTTCTTGAATTGAAGAGCCATAAGAAAGTTTAATAATGCTGGATGAGCATTTTGGAAATGACAGGCCTTTATATCACATAAATCTGTGCATGAATTGCGGGCATGAGAGAAACGGTTTATTTCCGTATCAAGTAATATAATAAGACAATAAGACAGATTGATGACATATATGAGTGTTCTTCATATTATGTCAATCCTACGGTCAAAATAAATACAGAGGAACTAAAAAAGATATTTTAAATAAGATTATAATGTATAGAATTAATTTGTAAAACTGTAAAAGTCTTCATATTAATATGGTGTTATTTGTGTGGCTTATATCAAGTGAATAAACTATAGGAATACACTCCAAAATATATTTACAGAGAACACGAACAAAAATAAATAAAGAAACTCCCTAAAGCAATTTGATATGCAACAAAAACAAAGCGCAAAGGAAGAAATGTTACCCGAGAACGTGCTGAAATGCCTTTTAAGTGATTTATTCAAAACAGCCGTAATCACTTATCTTTATATATGTCTCAGATTCAGAAACGAAATATTTGTTAGTTTCAAATGTGCAACATCAAGGCCACTGACCGTTTCACATTCTTTTTCGTGTTTGATCCGCGGTGGCTGAACATATTAGGATCAACACGTCATATCTCCTAATCAAAGGTGGAATGTAAAAGGTAACCACTGATTTGTTATAACTTAAAGGTAATAAAAACTGTCTGTAATGAATAATACCATGGAACAGCTTGACACCATATTTATTTCGTTTCTTGGCATATATCAATGGTTTCTGTTCAAAGTTCTTAATGTAGCTGACTATCGTGGTGGGTTTATTAAGTTTGTGATCTTCCAGCTGAATTAGCGGCATTATTTCTTTTGTTTCTGATAGCACAACGGAATTGTGCGATATGATTTAACAGATACATGATACATAAGGTCTTCTTTATCTTCTACAATGTATCATTGTAAATCAGATATCCTAAAAGTAAGTTTCATGAGAACTAGTATAGTAAAAAAAAAAGGCCACAATTATCGCGTTTTGTTAATAATTGCTATCTTGATTACATACTACATTATATTTTAAGTCTAATGTTAACACCAACAGCATCCAAACGTTCACAAAAAAAAACTCTATCAAGACAAAACACACACGAAAGCACTCTTTCGCCTTCACATATAGCAATGACAGTAAAGTTGGTAGGCATTTGATAGTTAAACATTTGAAAACCAGTTACATACTAGTTGCCTGTTGGCTTTTGAAAATTTATTGGCAAGTTTGATTCCTTTTTAAGCTAGAAATAAAACACACTCTAGCAAACGTTATCAATTTTATAAATACAAAATTAAAATACTTATTTATCGCGGGTGGTTAAATTTTGATATGGCGGTAATATAAAGTATGTTATTTTTTTTCCTTAAAAAAACATAGATCAGATTTGTTGTTATGGTACTACAAACCCGCTTGTGCCAAGGGAAAATAAATTCAAAATCAACAGGTATGTTAGTAAAATAGCAACCATGCTGTTTTTCGTCGAAACATAATAATATTCTTTTGTATAATTTAAGAATAATGTTACTAAACGGTATGCATGTAATATACATTTATTGATCAATAAGTGTGTAATCTGCGTCAAATGAATATTGAAATAATTTATGTTATATTTCTATAAATTAATCTTACTGTATTTATACCGAAGAAAAATGTTCATTTCCAGAAGAACAAATCAACGTCTATTTATTACGTCATCTCGCAAACTACTTTTTAATAGAAAGCCAGTAGCTTATTTCTGAAATTTGTTATTCCTGGATTTTCACGCCCTTCAAAAGCTTGTTCGAAGTCTCCGTGATACTTCTGTCACATCTACTGTGCAGGACGTGGGTTGGACAATGACGTAACAATCTTTAGGATTATAAAATGTCAATTTAATATATGTAAATGTGTTGAGCTGTACTAGGTCGCATGTCGTAAATTTCATTGTATCTCATGTACAGCCATAGAGCCATTAAGAAGCATTCTATGCTTCCAAACTATATATATGTTATTGATTTTATTACTAATAATTAGTTTGTGTGTTCAAATACAAAAATAACTGACGATTAGCTTTTTGTTTGTTTGAAAAACGTCACATGGACTTCATGGAATATCTTTCGTCGCCTTTTGTATAGATTGTTTTGGAGTTTTGTTTGTTTGTTTGTTTTAGGTTTAACGCCGTTTTTCAACAGTATTTCAGTCATGTAACGGCGGGCAGTTAACCTAACCAGTGTTCCTGGGTTCTGTACCAGTACAAACCTGTTCTCCGCAAGTAACTGCCAACTTCCCCACATGAATTATCAGAGGTGGAGGACTAATGTTTTGGAGTACTAGAAAATGATGTTTCTAAAAATATTTAAAACCTGCAGTTAACATGTAACAACGTTATTGGCAAAACAGTCTTAATCAATCACCAATTTCTTCAGTGTCATTGTCTCAAATTAGAAAAGTACATTTTAGCATGTTGTTTTGCTTTCAAGACGTAAACAATATTAGATTTATCTTTAACGAGATTCAAAAAGACAATAAAATCGAATTTCGTGCCTTAAAGTTGCACTTTAAGCGTCTTGTCAGAGTTACGGAGAATAACAGTTAATGTCTTTCTATACTTGAATATACCGGGGCGAGTTGGAGAAAGGGTCATCCGGCGAGTAGCAGCTAAATCTAATAAACATAAAATTGAACTACATGATATGGTTCCTTACTTATTACAATCAAAAAGTTAATTTTTTACCTTACCGTCTGACTTCAGTGTAGTGTAAAAATAGGTACTTAACACACATTTGTGTACATACAAGCAAATATGTTGTGCCTTGAATCAAACACGACCTGAAACGTCGCTAGTTTGAAATAAAATGCCAGCAGTCGCTACCTAAAATACTCCATTTCAGGTACAACAATGTGAAATTTCTGTTTTAACAGGTTAAGAGGCTAGAGCTATATCCTGAAATGAAAATGGTAACAAATACACAACGTCAAGGACATTGTATCATTCCGTATTGATGTTGAACAGAATAGAATATTTTAATTTACCGCGGCAGTTGGCATAGCCGCTGCACGATACAATGTTTACTTAGTGGCATACAAAGCTGAACTTATTGAAGTGTAATTAAGGGGTAGTGTAGTCTTGTTTGGAGAACGTTTTTTCATAAATTAATCAAAACAATCTTCCCCCACTACGACAAATTAAATATTTATTTCGAAATATTTGTTAAAGTTTGCTGTATATTAGCATCTAATGTAATTACAATTTCGTCTGTCGTTATCTCCAATTATTGTCCAAGAAGAAGTATAGTTTCTAATGCAGACATCCATTAATCAGATATGACTCTGAAAATTGCAAACAAAACTTATCCGTACTTGAATTCAGTGTTAATATATTTTCTGGTCCTTTAGGCTCAGGACTTACACAATACATGTGTAAAAAAGTTCCGATTGAGCCGGTGCTAGTGGGCCTGAGGTGTTCTGCTTTCTTTCCATTACCTCCCATGAACGGACTCAGTCAAACCGTGTCTGCTGTTAGTTGGCTCGGTTTGGTTCTAGGTTTCCAAAGGATCTTCTTACAGATTTTATTTCCTAAACAAACTATTAAATAAAGAGCCATCCAATTCATCGTAAAATAATTTTTTTTAAAATACACTCCGAAGGGTGACGATAGCACGACAATTCCATTCTATGATTACTTTTTAAGCTATGCACGCCCATCTTTCACTTAAATATTTTATTATTAGATATTTGCTTCCAATGCAGGAAATCCTTATCAAGTCTATTTAATAGTACCACATGTACAATGTAATTGCATACAAAGAGCTTTATTTATAATTAAATGACATGCAGTAACAGTCAATTGTTAAAATACTTCCAGTTTTTTAGTCATGCTTATACTGTTTATAGCTATACTTGTATAAAGTACATACATGCAAAGTACTGTAAACAGGTATACTCGCGATGGTTTTAAACGCTCTCAAATTGATATGGTTTGATGATTATCAATATTAAGGTATTGCTTATTTGGGTTAGAGGTTACGGTATTGTGCGTAAGTTTGATGCTAGAAAAAGACTCGGTGCACTATTATAAAAACTATTATTATCATAAAAGTGGGTTCGGATTGTGCAAATGAAGCTATAGTCATAACCTCCTCCTGTATAGTTTTGTGTGTTTATGTTGTTTGCACCTGTCATATTATTGCATATTATGGCAGACCTTTGGACAGAATTTTATCTTCGTGTACAGTCAGTAGTGTGCTTAATATACTTATCCATCGTATCTATCACATCTTTAATATGGACATGGAACACGGAGAGTGACCCTATGAGTACGGGGCACATTTCAGACCTAGATGATATACGATGGTCGTTCACAAAGTACATAGACTGATGCTATAACTTCAAAACTAGCGAATAATCCGTGTCACAGCAGGCGTCTCTAGTCTTTACTTTACACAAATATCTTATAAAATGATGGCGTTGTAGGACGTATAGGACTCTCGCTCAGAGTGCTGGTCAAGTTTTCACCCTGTTTCTGAAATGGAAATGTTTTATATATCAACAATTATTACTTACAAATTCAATGTACAACTATCTGATCAAAACTGATATTGAAATGTTCCAAGTGAACATTTTCATGGGCAAATAAGAAGGGAAGTTGCTATCTTCAGCGCGTCACTAAATTCACTGTCTCCGATGACAGTCAAGACATAAAGACAATTCTGGAATATACCTACCACCGGGGTACACTCTTTTTCCCTGATAATATCACCGTTCGTCCAGGCCTGCTTAATACAAGAGGTTGATAAACATACATTGACCAATCGTTTAGCATATTATATTTTTTCTTAAGATCTATGTTTTTGTTTTTACACATAAGTATGTTTCCAAACCTCCCTATATTTTTAGTGATTGAAGACCTTAACATTCAAGCAACCCTATCTTTTTGACGAGAAAATTTTAATATGTTTTGCGGTTCAACTTTAAATAGTGGTAATACCTGGGTACATGTAGGCCTATTTTATGCATAATAAACGTAAACTTCTTTTGACTTTCATACGTGTTATATTCCATTGTGTCCAACGTTCATATTGTTTTCTTTCTTTATTCGCACTGTAAAAATATGCAACCATATTTGCATGACGTTAGTATTGAAACACTATAAATCATGAAACGTTCCATCAAAACACGCCATGTGTTTAGCGTTTACCTTTTTACAGGTGAACGCTATACATTTTTATTGTGAAGTCTCCAAGATATGAATCTCTTAAGTCTCACTGTGAGTGAGTTGTTTCGACATGCCTGGCCGTTAAAGCTGTTTTGTTTATTTTTGTTTCTTGTGTGTTCTTCAAAGGCATTAAGTGCATGTGTATATCGTTTATTTTCACATATTTGTACACGAGTATTTTGTTGTTTACATAATTATCGTATTTAAATTACTATATACAACGTGTGTTTGGGCTTCACCTTGCGTTGATACCATATATCTGCACTGTGGCGTAATTTTGGAACATGGTGTGGTTAAACGTGGATTTTGGCGCCCCTCATTAACTTGTTTAGATATATACCAGAAGTGTTGTACACTAAGTCTTATTTGTTTGTTGTTATCGTTTTGTATTTTTTATTGTTATACCTTTGTGCAAATTTGCACATCCATCTATGCAATGCTGTTGCGTTTCGTTTAGTGTGTGTGTGTGTGTGTGTGTGTGTGTGTGTTCGGGTTTAACGTCTTTCTCAACAATTTTTCAGTCATATAAACGACGGTTCGTTCAAGCGTTCTTGGAATTAGGTTCTTTATATTTTATCTTTGTCCTAGTGTTAAGTGTAGCAAACTGCATGAAACTAAATGCCATTTGCAGTTTGTATTAGATATCTTCAGTCAGGTTATCGAGCTGTCTGTATCTTGAAATTATTCTGAAAAAAATAAGTAACTTCTCTTCTTCCGAAAGGTTAATTTCATTATTTCTTTCTCGAACAGCAACATTTAAATAACCAAACATCCTTAATTACATTGATTAAAGACGAAAAAGTAAAATTCTAATTTAAAATTGATAAACCTACGCCGTTTTAAGATTACATATGATTTGCAATTTTAGCTAATACTTAGGGAAACGGCATAATTAAAGTCTTAAATCAAATGATTATACCAATACTTGTAGTATTCATAGCTACGACTGTTTTCAGTAATTAGCTGTTATCCTACTAATTGTACGTGTGGTCTCTATCTGTCAAATATCTTATTAGATGAAGCCTTACATATAAAGGTTATTTTTCACTAAACTTAAGGAACGCTGTTTTCTGATAATTATTTTGAAATTCCAATCAAGATTTTAGGCGAAACAGTACACTAGTTTCCTTAATATGTTCCAATTTATCAATCCTTCCTGTCAAGTCAACAAAAACACACAAATCTAATCTGGAGATAAAGGTAATATTATAATAAAATCATCATAAAACAACATTGTGCTTCTCTAACCTTGACTCAATAATATTTCAATAAAAAGCGTTACAGCTATCTCATCAAGTGTAGCATATTTCTCTGAACGAACAACTATAATCTAGAACACAATATCAAAGGTAGCCCTTTAACATATGAAGTTTTGGATACTTACTAATAATGCTTGTGTGAGAATAATGATACTTATTTTATTACTTCTGTGAAATACTGAAATTTATCAGTGAAATAAAATTGATATTTTCACTGTTTCAAACAGTGAAAATATCATTTTTATTTTTCACTAGTACGGAACTACATTTGAAATCGCAATGATATGAATTACAAATGATATGAATTTCCTTGCAAAATATTTTTCAGTAAAGGTAAAGATGTATAGAAACAATAAAAGGACCATAAATATTTACATTTTATCATGATGAAATGTAAAAGAAATCGGGAAACGTTATAGAACTATTTCTAGTTTTTTTCTACAAAGTCATCCTTACGTCACGACATGATGATGTTATGATGCGATGCACGTGAAGTTACGCGGACAAGGTTAAAAACATTAAAAATGCATAAAATAAAAAGAAAATTTGTTTGTTTCAGTGTAAGATTGAAATGTATTTCACTCGTAAACACCATATTTTACATTTTCTCACAAACAAATATCCTCTATATATTTCTTACATACATAGGCTTTGTAAAAGGTGGTTAATAAAGTTAAGTTTGGGGGTATCCCTTGTGACATATTTTCAATCTATATTATTCTTTTAAATGTAGACATATGTAACAAGATATTGTCTGTGAAATAATTGCATGACTGTGCAAAACCATGAAATGCTTCGAGCTTCTCCTTTAAGGCTGAACACCACTACATCTGGCTGATCTTTATTTCATATAAAATCTACTTACTTTTTTTTGTTACTTTATTCCAACATATTCTTGAAAATCAGATTTTAAGAGATAAACTAGGTGTTAACTTTTGTTTAAGAAAGCTACAATTCTCTGAATCTACTCCTTGTCGCTTCTTTCAAGGTCTCTTTCCGAGACTTTAAGTTCTTACGCCATCATTTCTAATTTATCTATCAGGCGATAGGAAAATGCTTGTGATTAGACAAATTAGACAAGCTTAAGGGAAGGATTACATTTGGTTTGGTAGTGACCAGCTTTCGTTTTAAATATGAAGGAGCCGACGAATACAGGTAAATGGCTTTTAAATGTGACCAATAGAAACGGGTCTTTCAAAGCAGATATATTTTCCCAAATCTGCGTATCATAGTTTAATGGCAACAAAAGGAACCAATGAATTTGTTCAATGTGGCGGAAAGTTAAAAAGTGTCTACAATTAAGGTCTTTCATCTCACAGCAAGCATCAAGCGAGCCGCATTCTAGCTTTTAAGAAAAATAATCTTTTACATAATCAAGTTGTTACATACGGATATAACGTATTATTGAAATATATGTTAAATATTATCGTACAATTTCATAGTAACACTGTAAAAACGACAATTATGTATCGAAATTTTTTTGTCTTCAAGTGAGGTCGATATTAAGATTGACATCACTTGTCCCATGTAGATATATCCTGATTTCGACCGAATCTTTATGGCAGTAATTTGTATATTTTTATTTATAAAGGCTACTTATCAAAAATCAGAATCAAAATTCTACTTGTATGATTTTAAAAATTAATTTATCTGCTGCTGAAGCTATTATTTAGTGATGTATATGTTGTTTTCTGACAGTTGTTTAATTAATGAGTAATTATCATGACATAGATTAGTAACGTCATCATGTCGTCAAATTTGATTAACACATTTTTTCTGATCATCTTTTTCTTCAAACTATAGAAGTCAATATATTCATTCTTATAGAAAACCTCAGCCACTTTTGAAGAATCAGAGTAAAAATTTTCACGACTGCGGGTTCCTATATTTGAAAAGAATTACGGGTGAACGGTTTGGTGAACGATGGCAGAAATCTACACTATAGTTATGTTTTTTGCAAATTATGTTTAATATTTAAAAAAAATAATTTATAGAAAAACAGTGTTTTAACACTGTTTATACACAATGGGCGGTTATAGGTCAGGCGTAATAATTTTACGAGGGCACGTATTACCGCCCGGGTGTATAAGTAGTGTTCAAACACTGTTTTGCTATAAACTAGTTTGATTCTAATATGTCTAATATATCTTTTATTGTAAAATTTAAATCAAATATTATGGAACTGTTTCTTCGCACATGCATTACGCCAAATGATAGGTCGCCTGACGCTCCTTTGTTTATACAACACGCCGGGACCGGAAATGGTAATACGTCTTTCGGAAGAATTTAGTTTGATTGAAAATGATGGAGAATTATTCTGCAAAGCGAATAACCAAGTCAGTATGTGTATTAATAATGGCATTTGTGCAAAATGACATTTCGTTTTAAACATGCTATTAAGGAAAGTAGCTGATAAAGTTTGAAAGCGCTATTTCTAGGTGAATACATGGCGCTAAATATTACGTCGACGTGACATCAACGTAATATCGTTGTGATGATTTTAAGCATTGCTCGTCACATTAGAATAAGATTGTAAGATAGCCATTTATTTTGTTGCACTAAACGTCAACACAATTTTTAAAAAATTATAACGGTATGATTTATGGTATACTGTTTTACACGGTGAACAAAGTTATATAGACAGTCTCAGAGTTTATTGATGAAGGTAGTGTCGTTTACACAGGTTACACTGTAAACGACTTTTCAGCTGGAGTGTTAAATACTGTGTCGTTCGGTGTCAAAATCATGTGAAGATAAGTGTAAGTTCATATAATGTCGTTACTAAAATAGGAGATTTTTTATCTTATCTTTAAAACTCGGTTTGTTATATCATTTCAGAATGAACAGACCGTTATAGTAGCTGTAATACTGAGAGAAAGGTAAGTGCCTTTTGGGTACATACAAACGTCTTTAAAATTATTACCTTACATACATTGATTTAAGCGATTGGCACGTTTCTTTCTTCATTAGGTGTATTTAGAATGTTTATTTTACGATTATGAGAAGATATGTGCCTTCACGTTTAAATGAACGACATAGAAAACGTTTCCATTCCGAGTGTTCGCCGAGGTCATGTAGTTAGTTCAGATGTTTGCTAACTATCATTACACGTCTGTGGAAATAATGCACGTAGATCACAAAAATATTTGTTTCTATCGAGTTATTTTAAGTCAAGAAGAGAGATCTCTTGTTTACATACAGTAAAACTTAAAACTGATTTTTATCATATGAAGACCTAATGTTACAATTTTTTATTCATTTTCAGGTGTATTTAACAATGACTCTCTTATTTTCAAAATTACTGTTAGTCAGCGTTTTAGGTAAGTTTATTGTTTATTATAAACTCTTTGCCTTTTTGTCTGTTATTTGATCCGGAGCGGCGCCAATGATGTAGTTGTAAAAGAAACATATCATGAAAGGACTTTATAGTTCTCAGTGCAACTTCAAACTAAAAATAACATAGTCGACAAACTGTATTCTGCAGCTTAAGCATTGATACACGAAATTCAATCAATATTAGTAAACACTGATGTAATGTGTAGGCTCAATTACCTACCAAAAATTGGCTATTTAAAGGGTAAGGAAAGCTAGAATTTTTAAAATCGGACAACTATTCAAAACGATGTGGCAGCTTGAAATTTAAGAAAATGGCTGATAATGGAGGCAGCCGTTTTAGTGTGTTTATGACGTCATTTACAAACTGTTAAATACTTTAAATAACAAACAAAACTTTTAAAAGACTATTTTTTATATGTTTCTTGAGTGCAAGGTGCAAAACATGATCATTTCTTTCATTATAGCAGGAAAAGGTAGAGAAATTATTTTACAGTAATACGTAAATGCAGTTCAAATGAGTATCTAAAAAAAGTTAAATCCACCACAAAATGGCCGCCAATTTGACCGAAAATATTTAAATGCTCATTACTTTCTCATTTTACTCCGATTTTGGAAATCCTTTCACTTCTTTAAATAATTCAAGAAATCACGGCTGAAAACGTTAACATTAGAACAACGTTGCCTTTCTCTTTAACAGTACAATCAGTACATATACTGGAACAAAATTAATTTATCATTTATCAAAGGTTTTCAATTTTTTTCATATATTAATATTTCAGCATTATCCAAAGCCAAGTTCGATCCCATAGCATTCTCTGTATCCCAGCATGCAGCACTTAGTGTCAAAAATGAGACGGTACTCCCATATCTTCATGTGAGTATTTTTGAGTATTGATCAAGTAATATGTACATGCTTGAAAAACAAAAATATTAGCGGGATTTTCAGAACGTATGTTATGCCTAACCCTGCTTTAATCGTTGAAAACAATAATCCAGCTTCAGATGCGGAGTTATAATAACACGTATTTGAATGACAAATACTGATCTTATTGAAGAATAAACCATTATTGAGATGTATCTTTTCGTATTTATACATATTTTAGGTATGTAAAATGCTATTTTTGCGCTGTAAATATTTCCATCGTACTGCTATAAGGTTTGGTGCTTCGATGGTTTTTGCTGTGACGTACAGGATTGATAATGATTTGATCACATCATAACTGTTACACTTTCAGTCTTCGTTGCTTAATAGGAAGGTAATCAAGGTCTTGCTAGAAACAGGGTGGTTTTTATCATTTACAAGAGCATATAAGGTATTTTAACAATATCTATCATTGATCAAATACAAGCAACAATTAAGAGTAAAATATTGTTGTACTTGTATCTTATAGATATAACGTTAAGCCGTGTTCAGTTTACATGTAATCCCACTTTAAAGGAAAAAATGGTCTATGTAAGATCAAACGTGTATTCACTTGAGACATAATACCCAGCAACAAAAATATTGCATCTTGTGAGAATCATAACATACAGTAAAACAGACAATATTCTCTGTACAAAATCAAAATATTTCTTTCATGCCGACAGGAGTTTCCGGTGATTTCCCTATAACTGGAATACTCTGTGTTACAGTTGACTTTCGTGCTGTAAATGGCGTTTCTCCAACTACATTTAACTAGTAAGTTTGTGCGCTAATTTTTATCAGTTATATAAAAACGGGGTAACGGTCAGATTTTTCCCGTTGATTCCCCGTGGAAAAATCAAATCCATATGTCCGCCTACCGCTGTCAGTTTTAACCTGCTAGTTTTTGTACTCAGTCAAGTGAAGACAAACTAATCAGCTGTTTTTCCTTCATTATGGTTAGTGTTTCATCCTATTTTAGAGAAACAACTAACCAGTTTTAAGGTTCTCTCCGTCATTTTTAACAACAAGTTGCCTCCCTCCTTACGTTAGGTTTTGGACATGAAAATGGAAAAAAAACAATTGGTCTGTTGGTTATTTCTCCCTTTAGTCAGTATTTTTGCTTTAATTATTTTCATTTCATGAAAAGAAAGAAAAAATAAACTAACCAGCTGTTTTTCTCCACCTTAGTAGTTTTCCCCCACAACGTTTCCATCCTTTCATGAACAAAGGTGAGAAAAACTGCAACACTTTTTTTCTGTACCAAAAGAAGGAAAAATAAATAACTAGCTGTTTTTTACTCGTGGTAAGTTTTCCTCCTTAGGTTTTGTGCATAAAACGAGAGACAAAACCTCAAGGTTAGGTTTCATCCCTTGCATTTCGTAATAAACATGCCCAGTTGTTGTTGTTTGTTTGTTTGTTTGTTTTGTTTGTTGGTTGTTTTTTGTTGTTGTTTGTTTCTTTTTTTTGGAGTGGGGGGGGGTGTTGTGGTTTTTTTTGTTGTTTTTTTTCTTCTTTTCTCTCCTATGGTTAATTTTCGTTCTTGATTTAAGTTCATTTGTTTTCACAAACGGGGAAACAAAACAAAACAGTTGATTTTTTTCTCACACATGCTTCAAAAACCCCTCTTACCCTATTAGTTATTTGTACACAAAAAGAGAGAAATAACTTACAGTTTATCTTAGTCTAACCCCCAACCCAACTCTCCCCCAATCCCCTGGTTAGTTATTTTATTTCAAGCAAAAACTTACCAGTTGATTTTCACCTGGTTTACAGCGTACGCACAAAGGGGAAAACAACTAACCTGATTCATAATGAAACTAATTAGTTTGTTCTTCCCACACATCCCAGTACTGCTGATTTCAGAAAACAATGACAGGTAGTAAATAACGAAGCTGTCTCTCTAGTTATCGGTGAGAGGGTAATTTGATCACGTCTAAAAGTATATTTCTATCGATCACAATGGTTTAAAGTTACAGAAAAAAGCGATAAATATTTATTTATTTATTTATATTTATTTATTTATTTATTTCGTTGGGTTTAACGTACCGACACAATTATAAGTCATATGGCGACTTTCCAGCTTGATGGTGGAGGAAGACTCCATGTGCCCCTCCGTGCATTATTTCATCACGAGCGGGCACCTGGGTAGAACTACCGGCCTTCCGTAAGCTAGCTGGATGGCTTCCTCACATGAAGAATTCATACAAAAAACACTGCTTTGCTGTCAAAAGTATTGGAGTGGAGGTGGTGGAGATGGTGGTGGTGAGGAGGTGGTGGTGGAGGAGGAGGAGGAGGTGGTGTATGTAATAGCTCATACCGCCTTCTGTCATTGTCAATTTGACTTTTGACTTTATGCGTCTGATCCACGAGTGATCGATCAGAATGCGTCGTATCACTAACCAATCAGAACACCGCTATATATTATATTGAACAAAGTTGTTTTGACTCTATTTATTATACTTTACCTTTGAAATTCATTCTGTGCCATTTTGGGTATCAAATTGTAAGGATTTGGTAAGCTTACTTTGACGCATTTTATGTATGAGTGGCCACACATTCTGTTTGTGTAAACAAACGTTTTAATTTGATACCAAACACCGCTATAGTCGTTCCAAGAATAAGGGTGAAATGTTGTATTCCACGCATGAGTAAATAAGGTAAAAATGCAAAAGAAGACAAATACTGTTTCCAGTTTGTCATTTTTATTGACAGCATATACCAAAACGTACTTTTACAACATTATTCAAAACATATTACAATACAGTAGAGTACAAAGTAGGCGTTACTCTAATGTCTTCTAAATATTGTTCTAGAATGTCGAGTAAATGTTCTGTAGCTTCACGATATTCCCGTCTAAACTGAAAGTGTCTAAACCAATTTTCAAACAAAGTCACAGTCATATATACAAATGCAAGCATATGTAATTTTGTTAGTTGGTCGTGTTACTTGTATAGCTTTCGTTATTAACGAAAACTTTGGTCGTGTAGTAGTTGGACTTAATGCTCCAAACCCACCAAATAGCCTCGTTATCGTTCCAAAGTTGCCTAGTGTGGTACTGTATACCCACATTGGGTTTGATTCTGTTAAGGGGCGCCCGCTATTTTGATGAATCCGCAGTTTGGAGACCATTTATCATAATAAGGTATAGTCCGTTCTTTCTCAAGGGCTTAACTTCACGTGACATCGAAAATATTCGCACACGTCCGCTTTTCCGCTGTAAAACAGTCCCACACTTGGCAGCTCAGATTTATCGGGAAGCATTTGTTTTTGGTAGGTTTCAAACGTCTTACATTGAGTCGCTTTTCGTAATATTCCATATTTTGGTTGAGAAATGCGCAGTCGACGGCGTTCATCTTGCTAATGAGTACTGTTTTATAAACACCCCATTTATATACACATAACCTGTTTTCTGAATGGTTGCTAATTTTAGAACTATTGTCACGCAGTTTTACCAGTTTTCGTTATCAGTAGGATTTCATTCTTAACACTGTAGCGCTCCTGGCTGGTTCATGTGGTCTCATTCAGGAAGTGATCTTCCTATATGTGATACAACTTCTTTTAAACAAACATAGGGGAGACCGGGGCACCATGGGACAAAAATTATATGTTTTCATTTTTCTAAAACATCTTGAAAAAACTTTCTGTGATTGTCGTGCTATTTCAAAGTATAATCCTTCATGTACATGAGGGTAGTTGATGGTCATGTTTTGTGCTATCGTTTAAATTGACATATGCATCTTAGAAGACTAGCTCTAAAATGTCCCATTGTATCCCGAAACGGGTGCACCACGAGACACACCATGGCAACCATGGGATAATGACAATATAAACAGATCTATAAACTTTATTTCATCTGAACTGCCATGATAACAATTGTTAAGCATCAACATCAATAACAAGGCTAATCAAATGCCATTTAATTACAATGTCAGACCTTCCTTAAACTTTAAACAACCTTAACTGTGTATTAACTGCTCCATAAAAAAGTGTAAGATGACACACTCAATTAAACCCTTATCATGCTAGACACGACTGATTTCTGCCTTTGCGGTCAGAGAAGATCATGATCAGTCTGCACATTCATGCAGTCTGATCAAGATCTGCACTGTTCGCCATTCAAAATGAAGGTGGGACAAGTTTATTAAAGAAATTTAGCAGGGTAAGGGTTAAATATACTAAATCTATGAACTTTACTTAATCTTAAATGCAATGACAATTCAACATCAACATCAAGACAAGACTCAATAACAATTTTAATATGCTCGTCTCTGTTAAAACACTTATGCTAGAATGACGTTTCGTTAACGAGTGGCGATGTAAAAGTTTTTGTTGCGATAAAGAAAGATCGCTTCTATATTTTATTTACTGTTTAGATTAAGGACATAATTAGAATCGAAATAATTTATAGCAAAACCGTGTTTTAACACTATACACTCGGGCGGTTATACGTCTTACAAATAATTTCACTCGGGCTGCGCCTGCGTGATAATAAAATTATTACGCCCGACGTATAACCGCTCATCATGCATAAATAGTGTTAAACACTGATAAGCTTAGTATCCGTTAAAACACACTTATGCTAGAATTACATCACGTTAACGTGTTGTGACGTCAATGTTTTTGTTGCGATCAAGAAGGAGCGCTTCTATATTTTATCTACTGTTTAAGATTAAGAGCATATTAGATTCCAAATAACTTATAGCAAAAGAATGTTTTATACTATTTATACATTCGGGCGATAATACGTCGTACAAATAATTTCACTCGGTCTGCGCCATTGTGAAATTATTACGCCTGACGTATAACCACCCATCGTGCATAAATAGTGCTAAAACACTCTTTTGCTTTATTTCTTAAATGACAGATCTACCTTTACCCTGAAACAACATTTATGTCTAAGGTTAAACAATTCGACAGTATAAAATGAACACATGTAACTTTTTATTAACTTTTGAACTTTAAAGTAAAACTGGCTTCTCCAGTAATGGCATATCAATATCAATACCTTTACTCAAAAATAATGAGTACGATCGAGGTCAAGCCTAAGCTGTTCTTCGGCAATTCTAGTGCTTCCTTTGTTGCTCGGCTGAGGCAATTTCATAACAATGTTATCAAAATCCACATCATCAGTATCCTCGATGTCGGGAATTATCAGTATCGAAGATTTATCTTTTGTGGATTGGCGTTTTATAAAACTCAACTCATAGGTTAAGTTTTCTTCGTTTGTACCCATTATTTTACCTATACAATACCTAGTGGTTTTATTCCAGCTGTACTTAAATCTGCGGATCTAAATGTGAACACCTGGTCGTAAAATGTATCATTGTTGCCTTCCAAATCAGTGTCATCTGAGTCTGAGCCAAAAGTTTATCATTATTATTCTCACAACGTGTGTCACTATCAGAACTGTCAAGGCTCTCAACCTTACCTTTGCTTTTTTAACAACTAGTTTAGGTATCAGACACCTTTTGATTTCTTAATCCTAATTTTTTTGGTCTTCATGCCTTCTAATATCGCGCTTCAAACTGGTGTATCAGTCAAAATTTGTGTTTTTTGTCTTTGCTCATTTAGTGGCAACCTTTCTTGGTCCTGCTTTTAAAAGTTAGAAGTGGTCTTATGTCTTCTAGTAGGAAAATTTGCGTCGAACTTCCAGGTACTGTATTTAGATTCTCGCTCTGAAGATACATACATGGCGAAAATTGAAATTTGCACAACCATGCTATCATACAAAATGTTCATCTTGAAAGAAAACATAATAACCAAATAGCATTTAATTGTTAAAAGCCCAACCAACCCAAAAAAAAAACCAGACGGATATTTCATCCAAACTGCTAAATTAACCATAAACTGATGTTTTGCCTACTATAATTCGAAAAAGATAAGAAGATTTAGTATTAACAAATAAGTTTTTATCAGCGGAGCACTCTCTTTAGATGCTGAACATGTAGCATCTCTCTCAGCAGGCACTGTTTCACGTTCGGGTATCTAAGTAATAGTAAAACAGATTCATTTAATTTAGTGACTGACTGACTGACTTGACTTGACTTGACTTGACTTGACTGACTGACTTGACTGTCTGACTGAATGATTATTTTTTTGTGATTGGAACTGAGTTTTTATTTTTGTATTATTTAAATAACACAGGAGGCATTTCCAACTATTTCAAACGCATTATAGAACTTAAATGTTGTAAGCAGTGGTAAGTACCGGTACCTGATTGACTTCTAAGCTTTCACGGACTGGAGTTTGCTGAACCGCATTAGAATGACCAATAGACGACTGGCAAGATCGATCCGTCTGTAATGTACAATTTCGTTATAAAGATATAGTTTATACTGTTATAGGTTCATTCTGAATATTATATTTTACATATATGTTTAGATTATTTTGATATGATGCACTTTTGTAAATTTCACATAAGTTTCATTTTCTTTAAACAAAACTATATTTAACTATTTGCCACATTTTTTCATATAATAGGGGTGTATAAGCCTTTTATACCAGCCGATTCCGGATACTGCGTGGTAAAGTTAATTTATGCTATTTTTAAACCCATTTATTGTGTTACTTTTATTGGATCGTATATGAGTAAGAAATTTTTATACTACTACTTCTATATATGCATTTGTTGGAATAGTTGTGCATTAGTTAAGTATTGTTTTATGTTGTGTATCGTGTTGTTACTATCTCGTGTTTTCTATGTATTAAGTTTATAACTCACACTGCAATTCCTAAAGTCACAGTGCTCTAACATGTTAATGTAGGCATGGTTTTTATGCCCATTCCTCTTTCGGTAATCAACACAACCTATTACACAGTATGTGTGGCACTGGTTTGTTGATGTGTCAAGTGTGGTGTGCTGTGTGTTGTGTGCTTGTCACCTTCCGCTTTCAGCCTCCGCCGCTGGCTAACCTTCTGGTGAAAAAGAAGCCGAGTGCGTAAGTCTTCCCTGCCAGTACATCGGCTCTCTGCAGACAAGCCCTTTTGCAGTGCCTCCCAGTTGACGCCACACGGTAACTGAGCAGCTTTCGGCCTCAGTCAGAACTGCAGGGGACTCGGAGGAGGTCTGCCCCAGACATGTTGCATGCCAAGCCCACCGGTGTGTGGACACGCCAAGCCTATGAACAAACCCCCAGCTATTGGACAAATAGCCCCTGTGTTCCCATGGAAGGGTATGAACTCGGAAGTAAGGGTGAGGTAACCCCGAAAGAAACCTAGAGAGTTGAACACAGCAGTGTTGGGCCATTGGCCTTCTCTTAACGAACCACAACAACATGCAATATCGCTACACAGTACGTACTATCCCCAATGATAAAGTGATTCTCGCCGAAACGCGAGGACGAGTCCATTGTATGGTAACTGATAAAATAACAATTCATATTGCTTACACATTACTTGAAAGTAAATTATACGTATTTGTTTCATTACAACAATCCAATTAGTATACTGCACCATAGTTCAGTCGGGTAAAATGCAGACATCAAGTGGATATATGCAAATCGTTTTGTGAGTTCGGATCCTCATGACGATTTTTTTCTGATTTTCTTTGTTTTCCCTATTCGTGTTCATGTTTGTTCCCATATGTTCGTTCTGTCTTTAAAGTGGAATTATGCGCATTTCTTTTTTCAAGTAAAAATCAAGCTGAAATAGATATGTGTGTGTGTGCGTGCGTGCGTGCGTGCGTGCGTGTGTGTGTCTGTGTGTGTGTGTTAAAAAGGTGGAGGAAATTATAGATTTTAACCCAATATACCACACTCTCCCTGTTACATGTACGAAATAATAACTTTCAAAGTATGACTTTTTTTCTTTTGACTGGGACAGTCTTTTTAAGAAAAATAACACTACACGCAGGAATTGGAGTTGCTTCCCTTCAACTTCAGATATCTTTACCTAAAGGTAAGGGAGATCACTGCGTAGAAGATTGAAGAAAAGAACTATTATTTTGTCAGTCCGATTTCTTTATTTCTAAAGAATTATCTTCAAATACTTAAGCGGCATTATCTTTAATTAAACACATTTATATGCATATCAACCGAAAATTGCTTTTATAAAACATTCACCAAAACACACACTATATGCAGTAAGATGCGCATAACGTCACTCTAATGGTTTATATTTGCATATATGGTTTTATTTAACATAATATTTTGTTCATTATTTGCACAAGTGCATGCATTTAATTAATATTATCTTTGATATGATGCTAAACCTTTCTCATCTGACATATCGGCTTTAGATATTTCTGTCATGTTGTCAGAGAACACATGAAGGAAACTAATTTTTTGTGCAAACATTAAATGAAAATTAAATGTCGATGCTGCACACTGCAAAAGATCTGTATGCTTTACTTCTGTTTATCATTAACTGTATGCTTTACCTCTAAGCTAATTTGTAATTGGTACTAAAACTAGAAATATTTAGATTTTAACATGTTGGAACAATGTTGAATTCCCTGTGTTCCATTTTAATCTATTTATAGTCATGTTTGTAAACATCAAGGTATCAGTAGGGCATAGTGCGTCTAGTTTTATACTTTTTTTAGTTAAGTACAAAAATGTATTTATGTCTTTAACGTTTGACATGCATAATTATAGTCAAACGTTTTACAAATTTACCCAACAATAAGGCAAAAGCTGCCATTTGAACCAAACTGACTTGCTTTTTAAAGTATTCTTGCTCTATTAACTCAATATAGGTTTCTTACAGGCTTACATTTAGCAATATCAGAGCAATAGTCTTTTTTGACAGGTGACTGATTGCACAACATTGAGTGTTTTTCTTTCCCATATACCAGTTGATCAGTATATGACTGTATATATAGTGGTAAAGGTTTTTATAGTAGTGAAGTATTTAGTCAATATTCATTGCTGCGTATTCAGAAGCTGTTCTCCTAAGGATGAGGTGAAGAAAACAACATCAACAATACCCTCTAAGTAAATACACCAGCGTAATCGTCAACATATAACACCTGGATCATAACTTTCTTGTTCCTGTGAGTTTCACGCCCTTAGGCGTGATACAATGATGTAACGTGTTTCATTCATTGTACATCTTAGTCCTTCCTCATAATTTAACTTAAAAGTATCATATAGAGCCCACATTCCCGCTTAGAAATTTATCAAAATAATGGTATTGATTACATCCGAGTTAAGTTTAAAACTCAATCATTTCGGATGAAAAACTACGTAAGTCTTGATTTAAGCACAACTTTGTGTCTGTTTGCCTAGGGTCTACAACAAAGACACCACTATCGTTATATCATCCCCTATTCTATCAGTACTACGTACTCTGCTTTGCTTGGCGCGGAGTTTCCTTTTGCTGACTCTTGTTGCAAATTTTGTACTTGTTTGCATTTTGTAGTGAGGCTAGAAGGCATTAGTGATTTTTTATCAACTTGTCACAAGGAAATTGATGGACATCGGTGACAGAAAAAAAAAACTTCTTAACGTGAAATAATCGAGATAATGCGAAGTTTATCAAAATTTTATAGAATGGGACAGTTTTACAGACATAATATATTCAGCCCGCCACTGCCTTGTGGATGACTAGGAATAGTAAAAAGCTAAGGGAAAACAACCCTGACAGAAATATCGGAGTGAAGTCACGTGGGCGATTCTCTATGTCAAACCTTGTCTAGACTCCGGCAACTTCTGCATCCGTCTTGACCATGTCTTGCCACTGGATCCAGTTGAACCTAGACGAGAGAGTGAGGTTGGTTATGCGCAGTCCTCCTTTACTTTAAACAAAGTCGTCAGCGCAAGCCATACTCTCCTTACATGCAAGCACCTACACAACACCACATACTCACCACAAGTCAAGGGCGGTTGGCGAATGACAAAGCAGCAGGTGAAGATAGACTGAAAGCTGTAGTCATTACCCTCCACACAGTCGGCTCAAGATATTGGTCGTCAGCTCACTGAACGAGACAGCAGTAGCTCCCGGCAGCACCTTGGGTGACTGAGCAGCCCTTTAAGGACCGCACTGCTCACCTCCGCAGAATGAGAAAGGGACTAGAAAAGGTGTCCTAGCCATTGTCTGTCTCAACACACCTGGGCCAGTTTACCACGAGTGGCTAGGATTCCCACCAAGCGGTCGAAATACAAGAAGAAAACATACAACCAATCACATTTGGTGCATGGAACGTCCGGACACTTCTGGACTACGCCATAATCCGCCGAAGAGACCTCCTCGATGTTCGTGTGACAAAGTCGTTGTGTGGAGCAGACTGTTGGAACGATCACCGCCTCATCCTGTGCAAGGTTAACTTCAAAATCAAACCACCTCAGGGCGACCTCAGGGCAAGAAACTCTCGAAGCGTTTGCACGTTCAGAAACTTACATCTACTGACGTCAAACAGCAAGTCACCAGAGAGTTAGAGAAAAGGTTGGAACCACTCACTCTAAACTCCAGAGACATTGAACAGGATTTGGCACAATTTAAGGACAGTACACTCAACATGCAGTACTATCCTCGGTCCAAAGACTCACTGCCACCAAGACTGGTTTGACGAGCACAACGAGGCGGCGATTGATAACCTACTGGAATAAAAGAATAGACTGCTGAAGACATATTCAGCCAACAAGACTCCAGCAAAACTGCTGCTCTACATCAAGTAAAGCAGACTGTCTAGGCTGAACTGTGGCAAATGAAGGACAACTTGTTAAGCAACAAAGCCGACGAAATACAAAGTAATGCAGATGCCCACAGCACCAAACGTTTCTACGAGGCTGTCAGAACACTGTATGGTCCACAGCTAGCTGGTACATTACCATTCCTCTCACCTGTACCAAGGTTCTCGCAGACAAACCTAACATTCATGATAGATGGGCAGAACACTACGAGTCGGTGCTCAACAGACCATCATCCACCAACAACACGACTATAGAACGCCTTCCTCAAATAGCAATAGACACATCACTTATTATCATTAAACCAGAATAATATAGCGCCCTTTTCATGCAATAAAACACGTTCAAAGGCGCTTTACATATAGCAAACGCAGCCACACAGGGCGCGAAATTCACCCTCTGCTAGTACAGACGATCTGACTAGAGTGACAGAGTGAGATGAAGCCACCAGAAAAGAGAGAAATCCTATTTAGATACAGGTTTGTCCGGCTAACTTAGCCTAGCCCTATGCAAATAGACAGTCTGATTCTTTAACGTGTCTGGTGTAAAGCACCGATACACGCAAAGCCGTTTTTCCTGCGAAGAACCAGTACAGATCTCTTAGTTAGGTGGGAGACACTCAAGAGCATCTCAATTTCCAGTGCCTGGACCGGGATTTGAACCTCGGACCTCTTGGTTGAGAGTCAAGTGTGTTACCACTAGACCACCGGCCCACTACTGAAGAGACAAAAAGGCAATATCCCAGATGTTAACTGGCAAAGCCCCTGCGGCAGATGAAATTCCAGCGGAGATATTCAAAGTCTGTGGTCCCACCTCTATCCTGAAGCTGACAGAGCTATTTCAGTCCATGTGGCAAAACCTAAGAGACCTAAAAGATGCTTCAATAGTACATCTATACAAGCGTAAGGGCAACATACAATGCTGCGACAACCATAGAGGTATATCGCTACTGGCCATCGCTGGGAAGATCCTTGCACGCATACTGTTGAACAGACTTCTCCGTCATCTTGAGAATGTCCTACTCCCAGAAAGTCAGTGTGGCTTTCGTGAAGGCCGTGGTACCGAAGATATGATCTTTGCTGCAAAACAACTCCGGGAAAATGTTAATAGCAGTGCACTGACCTTTTCACCACATTTGTGGACCTCACAAAGACGTTTGACTCTGTCAGCAGGACCGGTCTCTGGAAGATCATGGCAAAGTTTGGCTGCCCACCTAAATTTATTTCGATGGTACGTCAATTCCATGATGAAATGCAGGCCCATGTTCTTGACGACGGTAACCAATCTGCCCCATTCGAGGTGTCAAACGGGGTCAAACAAGGCTGCCTGCTTGCCCCTACTCTTTTCAGCATGATTTTACTGCAATGCTTGCAGATGCATTCTCCGACTCTGATCCAGGTGTTGATATCAGGTTCCGCACCGACGAAGGCGTCTTCAATTTACGTCGTCTAAAGTCCAAGACAATGGTCCATTACATCAGACTCCGATACCTCTTTTTTGTTGACGACTGTGCCCTAAATTCCACCTCTCAGGGCCCGATATGCAGGACAGTCTCAATAAGTTCTCAGATGCCTGTGACAACTTTGGCCTGACCATTAGCACAAAAAAGACAGAACACAACTTACACTGAGATGTACATCAAATCTCAACGACTTAACCCAGTGGAAAAAATATCACTTACCTCGGGAGTACCCTATCCAGAGTTGTTCACATTGACCATGAAGTCAATGCGCGTGTAGCTAAAGCAAGCTCAGTTTTAGGCCGTCTACACAAATCGGTACGGAACCACAGAGGCATCAACACCAAGACAAAGCTCAGCGTTTATAGTGTTGTTTTGCTGACATCACTACTATACGCAAGTGAGACCTGGACAATGTATCAGAGACATGCAAAGAGATTGAATCACTTCCATACCATATGTCTACGTAAAATCATATGCATAAATTGGCAAGATAAAATACCCGACACTGAAGTGCTTGATCGTACCAACATGTACAGCATTGACACCATGATGCGCCAATGACAGCTCCGTTGGGCTGGTCATGTAAGGAGAATGCCAGACTCGCAGATCCCAAAACAGCTCTTTATGGCGAACTGCAGAACGGAACGTAAGAAGAGCGGACTCAAGTCGTCCATCAAAGTGTTTTAAATAGGACCAGACAATTGGGAAGAACTTGCCGAAAACAAATCGTTATGGCGCTCAAAATTCAAGCAGTGAGCCAGAGTATATGAAAACCACCGTGTCAATCAATCTATACAGAAAATGCAGCTACGAACGTCTAAAGCAGCATCAGTCACCGTACCAACTGGTCCATCTTGTCCGGAGTATGGTAGCGTATTTCATGCACGAATCAGATTGCTCAGCAACACACAACAACCAACCAAGACGACATGCTTCGCAGACATGAGATGGTCATCTTTGCAGCCGAAGGAGGACGAACAGGAATCTGTCCGAGTTTTTTGGTAATCGCTGGGAGATGTCTATTCTGCACGTTTTGTATAGAGATTGTAAAAAATGTTTGATTTGAAACTGATTCTGAGATATGGCTAAAAACTGTAATATCATCAGTTTTGAAAACCATATATTCATTGTTTGACTGACTTTTCAGTTTATGTGTTGTTTAGACAACTTAACTGAAAAAAAACACAAAATGAAATGTACGTAACTTTACTCGTGTCTTGGGAGGATTTTATGTAAATGACGGTTACATTTATGTAAATGACGGTTACAAAAGTAGCCACTCACGATAAGAAAATCGATATCAGTCAGTGGCCTACCTGTGTATGATGCAAATACTGTGTAGGTGCGGTTATATATATTATTATTATTATTATTATTATTATACCAGATTTGTTGAGCGCCCTTTTCATATGTTATATACGTACAAAGGCGCTTTACAATTAAACATGTGACACATCGCAGATATGTAGGAAAATAACAAAACATGACATATGCAATCACAAAACTGAAACTGAACAATTTGATTAAACGCCTATTTTATAAATGATATTTTCAATGGCGTTGTACATAATAATAAAAAATAACAACAATATCATAAATGAACAATGATAATATTTACAGCCTTATTGTAACAAACAGCCATGACCGCACCCCCACCCCTGAGGTCGTTTTACCCCTATTGCCAATACCAGTGCTTTAAACATCTGGTACGCCCAGACGAGCTGCATATAGTGGTTCAACCTCCCGGTAAATGGTGCCATCATGTACTGTTTTAGATAGAAATAACACACATTTCAAGTGAAACTCAAGTCTTGCGAAAAACACACACATAGAACGTCATATAACCCTTAAAATGTGACATGATGAAATAAAAGATGGATTGTCAATTTAGTTAATTACATGATGAATTGTACAGTTAAGAGACCTTCGTCAGCGACGAATGACTTGCTGTAGTTCTGTATTACAAAAAATAACAATGGCATATTTATTATGAGTAGAAACAGTCACAGTTGGTATCTATGTGTTGTAGAAAATTTTGAAAAGGTGTGTTTTGAGAGCTCTTTTGAATGAATTAAGTGATGAATCTTTTCTGAGATTGTCAGGGAGAGAGTTCCATAGTTTTGCGGCGGCAACCCTGAAACTTCTATCCCCTATCTAGGTAACCAGTCGACGTTTTTGCGGCTCAAGGGTTGTTGCTGCATTTGCTGACCTCAGATTTCTAGTTGGCACGTACACCTCCAGTAAGTCTCTCATATACACCGGCGACTGTCCATGCAAGGCCTTGAATGTTTGAATGAGAATTTTGTATTTGATTCTATCTTGTATTTAAAGCCAATGAAGATCTTTAAGGATTGGTGTTATATGTTCAAAACGGGTTGTTTTCGTAATAAGACGTGCAGCTATGTTTTGGACATTTTGCAGTTTGCTCGTTGTTGATTTTGGCACGCCGTACAAAAGAGCATTGCAGTAATCTAATCGTGAGGTCACAAGCGAGTTTATCAGGGATTTTGTGGCTTCAGTTGTCAAATATGGTCGAATATGACCAACGTGTCGTATTTGGCCGTAGCATGTTCGAGTCACAGAATTAACATGATGGTCCATGTGCATGTTCGAATCAAGCGTAGCACCAAGGTTTCGAACAGTTTTTGATGGTCTTATGCTCGATTCGCCAACTTTCAGTTCTAGATTTTCAACATGTTTGGAGTGTTTTTGACTCGAAAAAAGAATTACTTCAGTTTTGTCTGCATTCAATTTTAACATGTTTGAATTCATCCATGAGATGATTTCTTTTAGGCATTGTTCAACTCGTGTGATTGTGGCTGCCTTTGATGCTTGGTCAACTGGTTTAAACGATAGATAGAGTTGGGAGTCATCTGCATAAAAGTGGTGGATTAGACCGTGGTTTCTACAGATGGACCCGACTGGCTTTGTGTACATCGTGTAGAATTTTGGGCCTAGAACAGATCCTTGAGGAACACTGAATTTCATAAGGACTGGTTCAGAGAGTTTGCCATCGATGCATACTGTTTGGTAGCGGTCTGTTAGATATGATGCCACCCACTGAAGGGGTTTATCGGCAAATCCAAAATTAAATTTGAGTCTGTGAAGAAGGGTGTTATGGTCAATGGTGTCGAATGCAGCTGACAGGTCCAACATCACAAGTACTGTGACGTCACCTTTGTCAAGGGATTCGAGAATGTCGTTCTGAACTTTTAACAATGCGGTTTCAGTTGAATGAAATTTTCTGTATGCTGACTGGTTTATTTCATGTAATTGATTGTTCGTCAAATGTTCCTCAATTCTTCTGTTTACCACTTTTTCAAGGATTTTTGAGAGGAATGGCAGATTGGAAACAGGTCTGTAATTCTTGAGTGTGTTTTGGTCAAGACTTGGCTTTTTTAACAATGGTCTTATTCGTGATGTTTTAAATGATTCTGGGACGATTGCACTTTCTAGAGAGATGTTAACAATTTTCGTCAATATTGGGAGAAGTTCGTTCATACAAGATTTCAAGAGCCATGTAGGAAGAGGGTCTAATTCACATGACTTATTAGCTGACTTTTGAACAAGGTTTTTCACCTCCTCCTCTGTTGCCGGACTGAAACTAGTCAAACGCGCGGTATCACATTGTGATATGCGTCCGTCTTCTGGAATTAATGATTCATTCTGATCCTGGGATGCAATATTAGCTCTGATTTTTTCTATTTTATCTATGAAGAAATCGCTGAACTCCTGTGCTAGTAGTTCTGGGTTCTTGCCTGATGGAAGTGCCGCTTCACTTGGACCGTTCAATAAATGTTTCGTTATTTTGAACAAGCTTTTTTGGTCTCGTTCACTTGATTCTATTTTCTCTGAGTAATAATCAGTTCTTGCCTTTTTTAACATTTTGTTAACGATTGCGCATTGGTTCCTATACATATATATCGTAGGCCAAACTGGAATCTAGGCAGATCCGAATCGGTCTAGACCAAACCAGAATTCTAGTTTGGTCTAGGCCGAAGTAGAAGTCTAGTTTGGTCTTGACCGATTCCAGACCTGCCTAGACCAAATTAGAATTCTAGTTTGGCCAAACCAATTCCGGTTCTGCCTAGGCCAAACTGAAATATTTCTCATGAACTTAAAACATATTTAAAATAGATGAAAATCAATGTTCTGGTTTAAATTTTTTGCATTAAAGCATTGAAGAATAAGAAAAAAGCCCTATTTACAAGGGATACTTAATTGTATTTTTACAACATGTCACAAAATTATGTAATAAAACCAAAATATTTCAACCTAAAATATTATAAAGGTAGGCCTTTCTATTTGTTTCAACTTCTGTTACTTTAATGCTGAAGTGAATGTTTGATATTAGTTATTGGTTAAAGTATTTTATCAATAAAATGCCATAATCATATTTATTTTTTATTTTTATTTTTTTTAATCTAAACCTGAAAAATATAGTCTGTTTTCCATCCATTAGGAAAGAATAAATTATATAAATTGCCTAAAAGAAACAAAAAATACAAACTATATATCACCAAGATTCCAGTTTGACCTAGGCAGATCCGGAATTGGTCTAGGCAAACTAAAATTCCAGTTTGGTCAAGGCAGATCCGGAATCGGTCTAGACCAAACTAGAATTCCCACTACATTGTATGTACGTATCCACAATACTACATATCTAAGAATAGACGTTGAAGGGAGGAAACCTAACTAGCTGTTAGTCTGTATTCAAATAAAAATACATTCCATGTAATTCTTACAGTATATTTATCGATTCCAAGGTGTCATTGAACAAACAGATGCGTAATGTTATGCTGCAGATAATGCAACTAAACAAAACACCAACATTATTGTAATGTTATATTGCAGATAATACAACTAAACAAAAACACAACGTTATTGTGCGCTCTTAAAACGTTATGACATCTTTATCGGGTGCTTCTTTCCAGTGCTTTGGTTAAATACGCTACTCTAACAAAACAAAGCAATTCGTTTCATTTTATTTTTACTATTATTTGTCTAATATGACATACACAAAAAGGTTTTATCACTGTCTGCAGGTGTGGATGGTAATATCCGGTTCTCGGGTAACTCTTTTGGTGGTGTAAACTCGACAGAGCCTCATTACTACTTCTGCAGGTGTGAATGGGAATATTCGGCTTTCGGGTAACTCTTTTGGTGTAAACTCGACAGAGCCTCATTACTACCTTAACAACTACTTTCAAGTCGAGTAATCCCATCTGCACCCAGAACCAGAGAAACATGTCAGTATTTAAACCCCTGATTCGTAAATGTATAAAATTATGATTATATTATAACACTGGAAGTTACTTTTCTAATGGTATGCAAATTTACGGACTCCATTTTGTTTTAATTCAGACGATTACAAATCACATGAACAGAAATGAAATATCAAACGGTGTGTTTACAAGTAGAGAAGGTGGGAAGTTTAAATGCCAGGTGTACGCAGTGGCTGCAAATACAAAGAAGTTATTCCTGGACATTTGGCATAACGATCAACGGGTCGCTTCCCTATATGCGCATTCACCACATTACGGTTCCGGGGGAAACGCTGTGGTTCTCTCTCTCTCCGAAGGTGATACAGTACAAGTTAAAACAAGGATTAACTATCCTGTAGACTTATTCTATGCGACAAATAGAATATACAACACATTCACGTGTGCCCAGATTGGTTCTGAAGCGCTAAGTATGTATATATAATACTTAAGTATCTATAAGAAATACGTTAATGTTAATTCACAAAATATAATTAATAAAAACTATTCCATTTAGTCGGTTGTTTGTTTGAGCATGAAACCACCGTGTGGTCTCGAGCCTGCTAACAATATGCTTTCATTATTTCTGATAAAGGTAATGATGAAACAGCCATATCTGCTTTCTCGGTAACATCCAACCGTTACCAGAATGTGAAGGGTGGAGACTCGATCATGTACAACACTAAACTCGTGGACATTAATAACGGGTTTAATCTACACACTGGAGTCTTTAATGCTCCGACCTCTGGAATATATATTTTTCAGTTTTTCAGGTAATGTAATCCTTGCAGTTGGTTCTTTGTAAATGTTTGCACGAAACATTTTTCAAACATAGTTGTATTTAAGGCAGCTGTACTTTAGAACTTTCATTATCCTTGTAATTAAAACATCGATAACATGAATGTATCAGCTAGAAACAAGTATTAATTCTCAAGCCTACCAACAACAACACAATTTAATTCTTCCCATTATTTTGCTAAAATACTGACAAAACAACTGTAAATACTTACCCGTTAACATCCAAACGTAACTTGACGAAGATGTTAGATAACCTAGCCGTTCGAAGACGTCTAACATAATTATTATGCTGCTCACATTCTTACTGACCCACCAAAACCTAAGTACCACCTCTTCCCCGGCTTTACGTGATAGTTCTTTTCAGAATTGTGTTTACTGAGTTATTGCTCTTTTCAGGTTATTCTAAAGTTTCAAAATTAAAACTAAATAACAATTATACACTGTGAAAAGCAAGTGATGTCTAAACTTAGCCTAGAACATTTTTGTGCATATCTCTTCATCAATGTAGTAAAATGTTTAAACATTAAACATTCTGTCTTTAAACTTACTGTGATTCATCTAATTCTCAATTTTTCAAATCAAATTATGTATTATTACTATAAAAAAATACAGTTATTTATTGGTGGTTCTTTAACTACTCAAATTCGTGAATTATGCAGATCAGGTAGCACTCTGCCTTGACCCCTTGTTACGCTAATTAATTTTCAAAGTGACGTCAATATTAACAAATATATATATAACTTTTCATATTAGAAGATACAGATGTAGTACTAAACTCGTTGACTCGTAAAGCGTTTAATCTGGACAATGGAATATTGCATTAGTCCGAAAGCTGAAATATATACACTTTCCCTATTTGTAGAGAAGTTAAGTGTGCTCTTTTTGGAATGGAGTTTGAGTTAGTTTTAATATAGTGATAATTCTGATTCTTTTTCTCTTTTTTTTTTCTTTTTTCGACACAATTTTCTATTTTGTTGTTGGACCCCACAGAAAATCATGTTGGTTTCCGTGACTATGCTATAAAATATACATACCATAGTATGACATTTTAAAACAAAAGTAGATTTTAATTTATATTATTATATACGTAATTTGTTAGTCTAGCTCACCAAAACGAAGAATTATGGCAGGATTTGTTCCACAATGACCAATACGTATGCTCCATAAAATGCGTAACTGACTTTGAATGGACTGGTGCGGGGAACACTGTCATCTTACATCTGAACGCCAACGATACCATGACAGTAAAAGCTCACGCAGGAGTTGCCAATTACCTATTTGGAAAACAAGACCAAATATATACAACTTTCTCTGGAGTCCAAGTTATTACAGATCTGGATATGTCATTTCCAGGTAGCGATTGCAATGGGTAACATTTGTTCTTTCATTTTTAATTTCATTTTTCTTTTAGAATGTTAAGTAATTTACTAAGTAAAGGTTTAGTGTTAAGAGAGGTGTTCTACTAGTATAAGAACAGATGTTAAAATGTACCTTGATCTGTAAATCTATAGTTAAGTTATACACACTTGCAGAATCAGATATAATGCATTATGGTTAACAAATGTAATACAACGCGATCATTATGATATTCAAGATTATTTAAAGAAGCTTCTAAAAAAATCTGAAATTAACACCACTGTTATTACTACCTTTCTTGGAGACCTGCTGGCTTCACGTATCATAAAGAAACCGTTATTATGATATTAGATCTGACTGAAGAAGTAATAGTAAAGCAAAGTAAATAGAATTTGTAAAAAGATCCTTTTGAAGCAAAGAATACAACCAATCAGAATAATAGCAGACTCGGTTTGACGGACTCTGTTCATGAGAAGTAATGAAATGTGCAATACCTATTACGTCCCCTAGCACCGACATAAGCGGAACTCTACTACGCATCCATTGAATTGACTCCATGATCCCAAGGGACCAGGAAATATAACAACACTGAGTCCAAGTTTGGGTAGACTTTTTACAACCGTCACACTGTACTTAAAGATTGATGTTGTGATAGTTAATAAAATCTGTAAAAGATACTTTGGAAGCAAAGTATGCAGCCAATCAGAATAATAGCAGACTCGGTTTGACTGAGTCTGTTCATGAGAAGAAATGAAATGTGCAACACCTCAGATGACGCACATAGTACCAGCTAAAACACAATAGATATAACATACAGTTACAAGAATGAAAAACTTGCCGTAGACGAATGTTGCTATATGTTGCCTATATTCATTTTTATCACATGTTTGACGTCGCTGGAGTGTAATAAAACCATTAAATAAAATGATAATAAACTAGTTTAATAAAGCTTTGACGTGGACGTCATTAAAAGTATAGGAGACGTTGGTCAAATTGACTTGTTTATATGGCAAAAAAAAAGTAGAAGTTTTGATGTTTCGAAAAGACAGGCAAACATGTGATAAAACGAAGATTACATTTGTGACTTTCCACATTGAATTTATTCAACTCGTTGAATAAAATTGAATAAATGCTCGGCAGAGCCTCGCATTTTATTATTTTATTCAACTCGTTTAATAAATTCAATATGAAAAGACACTTACGTAATATTCTCTATTAACTTAGCTAATAATTAGAAACATAATAAATCTGTAAAAAAAATATATGATGTCATGTAATAAGACACATACTTCGGACCTCGAACAATGTTATTTCTAACTTTGTTAAATGTGTTTTTATACTTTTCTGGCGTAAAAATAAAAAATGAAACGGATTTTGAGTTGCGCCCCTTTGCGTAGGTTATACCTTAATTTTTAGTGCTCATACTTATTATACGCCCGTTTGAAAAAAAGGACGTATTATGGGAACGCCCCTGGCGGGCAGATGGGCGGGCGGGCGGCGTCCACAGACTTTGTCAGTAGCATGTCTTCTTCATGCATGGAGGAATTTTGATGACACTTGGCACAGTAGTTCACCATCATGCGACGGAATGTCATGTGCAAGAACCAGGTCCCTAGGTCTAAGGTCAATGTCATACTCAAATTCTAGAATTGCATTTTCCGGAGCATATCTTCTTCATGCATGGAGGGATTTTGATGAAACTTGGCTCAATTGTTCACCATCGTAAGACAGATTGTCTTGTGCAAGAACTATGTCCCTAGGTCTAAGGTCAAGGTCACACTTAGAGATCAAAGGTCAAATTAAAGAATGACTTTGTCCGTAGCATTTCTTCTTTATGCATGGAGGGAATTTGATGTAGCTTGGCACAATTATTTACCATCATGAGGCGGAGTGTCATGCACAAGAACCAGGTCCCTAGGTCTAAGGGCAGTGTCACACTTAGAGGTCAAAGAATACACGAATGAAAACTTTGTCCGAAGATTTTCTTCTTCATGCATGGAGGGATTTTGATATAACTTGGCACAAATCTTCACCACCACGATACGGAGTGTCATGTGCAAGAACCAGATCCCCAGGTCTAAGGTCAAGGTCACACTTAGAGGCCAAAGGTTAGATACAAGAATGACTTTGTCCAAAGCATTTCTTCTTCATGCATGGAGGGATTTTGATATAACTTGGCATAATTGTACACCATCATGAGACGAAGTGTCATGCATAGGTCCCTTCTTTAGAACTACTTCCCTTTGTTATTACTATAAATAGCTTATATTGTAACTTTTTCATTACTAGTCTTAGGGAAAAATCGAGACAACTTTTCTGTAGTACAACATGCATCATGCTACATCCAATTTTGAGGTGTATTTTGACCTATCTCTACCTAGTAGGATTTTTTGTGGACTAACAATTTTTTGGGGGATTTTTTTTTTCTTTTTTTTTTTTTTTTTTTGTTAAGATTAACTTCCCTTAGTTGTTACAATAATACTATAAATAATTTATATTGTAACTTTTTATAATTGACTGTAGGGAAAAGCCAAGATCACTTTTCTGTGGTACAACATACATGTTACTTTCAAATTTTAGGTGTATTTTAAGGTATCTCTACCTGGTAAGGAGTTTTAATGTGGATTTAGAAAAAGAAAAGAATTGCAATAATTACTAAACAACCACAAAATTAAAATTCCATTTGCAAATACGGGTGCTAGTGTTAATTAATTTGCTGTGACGGGCGTATATTATGACATTCTGGCACTCTTGTCTGATAGTATATACTCTATATACCGTAGGCAGATGAGGTCAGGACAATTTTTGTATTTTGATTTTTGCAAGAGCTTTGCAAGATAAAAAAAAGTAAGTTTATTTTACTATTCGGTATATTTTCTCCAATGATACCGAAGTCACTCTCCAAGATATCAAAATAGTTCCAGGAAAACAGTAAAAATACACAACATATATTTCAACTGCGGTATAAAGTAAGAACAATAAAGATATACATTATATACTACCAATTTCAGAATAGCGCGCCGATTCAGTGTTTGCATCATACACATTTAGTCACTGACTGAGTCAAGTTAAACTGAAAAGTCTGTCATAAATATATTTATGGTTTTTAAATGGATGATATTACTGTAACAGTTTTTAGCCGTATCTCAGACTCAGTTTCAAAACAAACATTTTTTACGTGCACTCGGACTGATTACATTATGTCTGTAAAAAAGAACTTGATTAACGTCGCATTCTCCCGATCATTTCACGTTTACATTACAATTTTTTTTTTCCTGTCACCGATGTACATCGATTTCCTTGTTACAAGTCGATAAAAAATAATGTGTATTTTTATCGTTTGGTCAGAAATCTAAGTTTACAATAGTAAATCATAGCCTGATGGGCATCACATTAAAATTATATATTTAGTTTAAAAATAAATGCCTTGTTTACATACATTACTCAAGTTATAAAGGTAATAGCTCTAAGCATTTCTGTGTGTTTGGTAATCCGGCAAACATGCGATTCTGAAGACATGCTTGAATTAACTTGAATCTTTTTTTTTTCGCACATTGAACATGTCCTCCTTATCAACGATTCAACTTCCGGCCAGGTAGCCGATGTACATGAAGTTACAAACCTTAAGTGCTATGCTCCTTCATTTGGCTTTAATAGCAAATTGAAACTTGATTCGGGATTCATGACTAAGTAAGTCTTCTTGCCAAGAAACTTGCTCACAACGGACATTTATTTTCTTGGGTTTAACGCCAGATTTCAACAGTTCTTCTTTGATGTCGAGTGGTTAGTTTAATTAAGCATCGCTACTCGGAAAAAAACAGTACTAGACTCCCGTTTCCGTAAGAAACGCCAACTTTCTCACTTAAAGAAATATGGACGAAAGGAAGGCTCGAACCCGTGCCCAACCCCCAGTCACTGAGAGGTTACAGTGATTCCAGACAACGACTAACCACACGACTATGGGAGCAGTCAAACGATGGATGGATACTACAATTCGAAGTCTAGAAATTAGAACACTCAAGTTGAATAAGGGCGATGGAATTGACTGACGGCTTAGTTTTTTATCTCTACCTTTTCCCGTTTGATTTAAATATTCATGACATCGCATACTACATGTCTTCTGAATTCAGTAATAATTTGACGGATTTCTATGAAATAATGTATTTTTTTTTCATATTGTAAGTTTTTCCAATGAAATTCTAACCGATGTCAATCCTTGGCTTTGGTATATTACAAATTATGTCGTACATTTGAAACAGATTCTATAGAACTTACGTATCTCAAAAGATTTTTTTATTCAAAACTATGATAGTAAAATTGCACCTCTATGTTCACGGCGTTTGTAAAAGGCGGTCTTGCTTATACTTTGCCTGTCACAAATACTAGTTTTTAACGATCGTACCATCCGATCATGATATGCATTTAATAAGAATCACATGTGCTTTTGTCAGTTTAAAATCATAACTAAAATTTTCTTATCGTAAACTTGTCTGACTTCGACAATTCTCGGCGTCAACTTAGGAAGATCGAAATAAATTGCATCAAGGCAACCTAAATTAACCGACTTGAAACCTGGAAGACTAGATGTGGTAATCAGACCCAGACTGAGGTATAATTATAGTGACCACATCACTTTGTTTTTTACCGACAGTCGGATTACATCGCATCGTAGGAAAGGAAATGCGTATTAGTTAAAACAAAAAGATGGCTACGTGTTTATCTGCACCATTTAGTAATTTTTGAAGCAAAAATGAAAATAAAAAAAATGCCAAAACTGCATGTGATTTACTCGGTCGCACTCAGTGCGCGTTGCGCTCTTTACAGAATTGTCCGAAACACATGTGTAGAAGAAAGAAATTACTGAAAAGACTTAGTGCTACAATAAAACAGTGACCTGAAAGCATGTTCAATAGAGTGACATCAGTCATAATTTGCGCGCTAAAATAGCATTTACATGACATGTAAACTTGACAATAAAGCTTTTTATTACAAAATCTAGTGCATTATCTTAGGTTTCTATTATCTGTTTAACAAGAACGAAATGCAACAAGCTGCGCTCTTAACTCTTAACCTACTAAATTTCTATTATGAATGAACTTGCCCATCTTTCAATTTGGACAGTACCAATAACTGTTTTTACAAAAAAGATATTGGCGAACAGTGCAGACCGTGATCAGATTGCACGAACTTGCAGGCTGATCTTGGTCTTCACTGGTCGCAAAGGCAGAAACACTTTCTACATATCACCGCCCCTCTTTATTTCTATATTTTGTAATTGATTTGATTGGATTTTATTTCCTCTGGTGATGTATTTCCGACTAGCTTTTAGATGTTACATGGTATGGGTTCCTTTAAGGACGATGACAAATTTTTGTTTGCAGACTTTTAATATGTGTCATCATAATCATGTATCATAATAAGCATCATCAAATTGGCATCATAATGACATCATAGTTTCATCATCCTACAATTAAAGTTATGACAATTTATAATAATGATTTAACAATTACATTGCATATCAAATATTCAACGCGAATGACAGATGACAGCTGTCAAAATTGTAAACAAGTAATTTACCGAAGGTAAAATCAATGATGCTTGACATCCAATAGATTACACAGGTAAATAAATAAATCGTTTACATAGCTTATCAAATTTCATACATACATAGAGAACAATATAAGATAAGGCATATTTACCTGGAAAATGTATAATTTCCAGTCCAAAAAATATATATATGCACAAGTATAAATGAGGTACCTATGTAAACAAAGCCATTTTGAAATTTTGACCAAGAAGTAACCAGTGCTGTGATTGGGTGTTATAGATCACGTGCAGATACTTATTAGATATAGAAAGTATAAAGTATGGAAGGCCGGGAATGTCAAATGTTACTATTATAGGAAAATCAAAAACAAACGAAGTATTTTCATGATTGTACTATATCATTTATTTGTGCTCTACGACATACAATCAGGCTAAAGGTTGAAATAGAAGAAAAGCATTATACATACATGTGTTAGGTATTACCAGACGTTCACGATTCTAGGGACAAAACTTTAAGTTGTATTTTGACAAAATACTGCGTGTAGTTTTAAATAAATATTGCCGAGTTTGTTTTCTCACAATTGAAAGCAAAATGGGTAAACGAAACTTATAGTTCAATGTTGAAGACCATGACCGAAATCCGTGGATATAATACGAAGACTAGATACATCAATTCAAAATAAATACATAAAACCAGCTGTGTTGTATTTCGTCGAGAGTTGCTATAAATACAAATTATACACATCAACGTCGATCTTCAAACAGTTCAGATCTATAATTTAAATAGTTTTAAGTGTATATGCTGCGTATAGTGGACGCAACTTGACCCCGATGGTTGACCTTTGAATTATAATACATAATGAGGCACAACCTATAATTGAAAACGGTTGTACGTATACAAACTAATTCCATATAAAAATGTACACGGCTACCCTAAGCTACCCTTATTTCTACAATGAAATAATCGATATGAATAATCAGCCTAAGGTCAACCATCGCGGTCAAGTTGCGACTACTATATGTGTACATGCACATGTATGTATATATTGCAATGATTATGCATGATTATCCTGAAATAAACTCCCTTAATATTTCACTTTGTAACTAACACTTTACGAGGTTGCTTTTCACTGCGATTGATAGAAATATACGTTTGGGCGGAGCAAACTACCAGCGTCATCAAATTACCCTCTCACCGATCACTAGAGTGACAGCTACGTCATTTACTACCTGCGTTTGATGTAAACGCCTATTCGGCAAGCTTCTCTGAAATTGGCAGTATCTCATTTAGTATTTCATCAGATTTATTATAAATCATGTACACATCCATTTTCATACTGTTTTAGGGTACTGCGTACATGGAATGTGGCTTTTCCAAATGGATATTTATCTTTGTGATTTATTGTAATATATAAAAGACACTTGAAATTAATGTTAATTATATATAGAGGATATTACATGTGTGTCTTTTCATATTGAATTTATTAAACGAGTTGAATAAAATGATAAAATGCGAGGCTCTGTCGAGCATTTTATCAATTTTATTCAACGAGTTTAATAAATTCAATGTGGAAAGTCACAAATGTAATATTCTTTTTATCACATGTAAGCCTTTCTTGTCGAAACATAAAGAAATTGACTTTCTTTTACTATATAAACAAGACAATTTGACCGACGTCGCCTATACTATAAATGACGTCGACGTCAAAGCTTTATTACACTAGTGTATTATCATTTTTATTTAATGGCTTTATTACACTCCCGCGACGTCAAACATGTGATAAGTACCAGTATTTAAAATATCTTTTCATCATTAAAAGTTCTGCCAAAATATGACGTATTGATAATGATTTATTACAGAATCTTACCCGGTAGTGGCATTTTCCGTCGCTCTAACTCATAACGTTACGATAAGAGCAGGGTCAACTGTTCCATTTGACAAAGTTTTCGTCAACTATAAGAATGCCTACAATATATCATCTGGTCGTTTCGTCGCACCAGCAAGTGGCCTTTATGAGTTTAACTACCATGGTAGAACATCATCTGGCATTGTTTTATATCTAAGGTTAATGCATAACCAAAGGTTTGTGTTGACAACATTTTATATTTTTATTAGAAACAAAAACTAATCATCGGCCGTACATGCAGAGGGTTGCAGGGAGGCACAAAAATGTTTTCAACGTTTTTCAAAGAATAACTGAAATATATGAGTGAACAAGAATTTGTAACAGAATTACCAACGTCCCCGCCTAGGGACATTTTTCACAAAACTACAACATATTTTAAGTAGTAAGACGGCATATTGACAATATATGTAACTTATAATTTTGTATCATATAATTCATGAAGACATTATGAATTTTGAAAATGTCTGGAAATCTATGATTGCATGGTAAATGCTTTCAAATGCTAATATTTGTATATTAAAGATTTAATGTGATTTTATTTTTAAATTAGTAAGGAAAAATAAATTATAATATAATGAAATAATTTATCATATTAAAGGGGGGTAATCAATAAACAAATGAAATGCATAATACTTAAATGGTACTAAAATAAATTGTTTTAAATTACACCCCAGGAGAATTTGATTTTTCTGTTAATGCAGTGTTGCACTTCATATCAACCTAATGTGTTGCAACCATAGTTATGCTGCATTTATATATATATGCCATTAGCTTATAAATTGTACCTGGGCTTGCATTCTTTACAGTCCAGAGGAGCGGTGATCCGGTGGATAAGGTGTTGGCCGCTCAATCCAGGGATCGTGTGTTCGAGCCCCACTGGGGTCACGACCATGGTTTCTCAGGACACCAGTACTGGTTATCCAGGAAGCGGACTCGAGAGCGGTTACAATAAGCATAAATGTTTCATCACAATGGAGTTAAAACAAATTAGTATAAACTAAAAGCTTTTTACACCTATTAATACCAATCATCTCACTTAAAAAATATTTTAATTCTAAAATAGTGGAAAACTGATATAAAAACACAATGTATTGCACTTAATCATATAAAAAGGGAGGTAATCTCATATACAAATAAAACGTTAACTTGGGTGCCTGTGACCTTGACCTTTACACATGACACAATGGTGAATATTTATGCCAAGTTATTTGAATATACACTAATGCATAAAAAAACGTTACAGACAAAAAATCTCCAAAGGTGACCTTGACCTTAGACCCAGGGGTCTGAGGTCTGGGCATTGGCACCTGAACAGAAAGAAAATGCCTCTGTACATGTTATACCCTACCTCTAGGTATTCTATAAGAACCATGGTCATGAACGGGAAAATATACTAACCCGTTTCAATCGTAAATTTCTCAACTTAAACGCGCAGTTCGGGGAATGGGTACCTAGTATATTGAACAAGCGATAATTTATCTTCCATCGTGCACCAGTCACAATGTCTCAATATTCCATATTGCTGAGATTATCAAATTATTTTATGCTTTCGTCAACGTTACAGAAAAAAACTTGCTTGACCTTCCCTAATGAATATCCGGTCTAGAGGTCACAGCAGTGTGCACATGTTTGGCTAAATGTAAACAAACAAAAACAGAATTTAAAAAATCACATTTTTACAATAAAATTCGAAATGATGAATGAAATTCATCTTGTATATGATCTTCAATTTGAAATCGTACATTAGTCTGCATCTGTTGTGTTTATCTTATTCATTTTGCACATTTATGCTGCATTTTCACATTTTAGCGAACACGTGTAGTAAAATGACGATTGACATACATTTTCACGTTAGCCTATAAGAGTGGTTTTGTAATCTAGAACGGAAATACACCAGGGAAGTTCAAGCAAGTTGTTTGTGTAATGTTGAAATAACTATAAACTACGCGTTGTTTTTCTAAAATACGATGTATTGAAGAAATGTGACCGGTACACAATGGAAGATAAATTACAAATTGTTTGATATCCGTAGTACACATTCCCCGAACTGCGTGTTTTAGGTATGAAATGCGCGATTGAAACGGGTTAGTATATTTACCCGTTCATGACCATGGTTCTTATAGAATACCTAGGGGTAGGGTATAACATGTACAGAGGCATTTTCTTTCTGTTCTGGTGCCAGTGGGTCTGGGTCTTATGCATGACACATCAACTCATTATAGGGAACATTTGTGCTAAGTAAATTTAAAATCCCTTAATGAATGGCACAGTTATTGACCGGACCATGTTATCCTTTAACCTCTTAGTGTGACCTTGACCTTAGAGCTTGGGGTCTGGGTCTTGCGCATGACACGTCGTCTCATATTAAATGGGGAACATTAGTGCCAAATAATTTTAAAAGCCCTTCATGAATGGCAGAGTTATGGACCGGACACAAAACAGGCCCTGTTAAACTTTGACCTCTTAATTTCCATATTTCTTTTTAATATTTTCTTTCTGAATATGAATGTAATTTCATATGTTAGTAATATTGAAGGTGTTGATAGAAACATTGTGGTTGGGACATTAGAAATAAGTATAGCACATCTCTTATTGATTTGTTCAATGTTGGGTCTTGTGGTGAAGGCATATTTATTTCATTTATTTTTCCTTCAAACACACATCGACATTTATTTGAAACACTTTTTATACACTTTAATTTAATACAAAAACACCATCATAATTTATATTCATTTTATTACTCCAAAGCACAATTTATATTTATTCCACTTAGGCTATTTTCCAACTATATCAAACATAATTTAATCCATTCCAGTATAGATGTTTCCACTTTTCTATTTCTTACTTAAAATTGTTTTCTTTATGACAAATAATTGCTTTTATATGCTGGCTTTAACAAACAATACATACAATGGAAGGAGCAGGCTCCTCTATACAAAGTTTAAATAGCACAAAGAGTGGAGCCTTATACAATGAGAGGAGTTTTCATCCATTGTTCATTAAATTAACATATATATATATATATATATATATATATATATACAACAAAGGAGGAGCAGAATCCTCCGAAATCTAAATTTAGTTACAGAATAATAATATGCAAATATTATTCAGATAATCAAATACATAGTAACTTAAAATCTTTGCGATATTCGCAACAGGTCTTGCACTTAAACAAACATACTCAGTGGATTCTTTTTAAGATTATATTGACAAATTATAATTTAAGAAACAAATTATATTTCCTAAACAAGAGCTATCGGAGATGAACGTCAAAAAAGGGACATAATTTTGTAAAAATACAAAACGGAGTTATGAAACCTGTACAATGCAGTTCAGCTCATAACATAGGACAAGTGTGTGAAGCTAGTTTCTATTCTTTTCCATTAGTGGATACGGAGCTACCAGCTTACATACAAAGACTAAAGCAAAACATGCGATATTGAAATAGGGGAGCTATTTTGCAAAATTCCAAAGTGTTTCGAAACCTGTGCAGTGCATGTCAGATCATGACAGTGAGTAAGAGTGCTAAGTTTCAATTCATTTCCATTTCCATTAGTGGATACTGAGATACCGGCGTACATAAAAAAACATACCCCCCAAAAATGCCAAGACAAAGGAACAAAAGTTTGTAAAATAAGCAAAATAGAGTAAGTCAACTAAGCACAGTGCACAAGAGAGTGAAGTTTCAATCCATTCCCATTAGAGAGTACTGCAATACTGCAAAAACTTGCCAAAATATTGCTCAGTCGACAAAAGAGCAAACTGTTGTAAAAATGCAAAATAGAGTAGTAAAACCGATAAAATGTAAGTCAGTTTATCACAGTGAATAAGTGCGTGAAGTTTCAATCCTTTTCAACAAGTGGTTACTGAGATACCGGCTTACATACAAAAACCAAAAATTTGTTCAGTTGACAAAGAGGAAAATCAAAATTAAGTTATGAAATCTTTTCAATATATGTCAGTTTATCACAGTTTATAAGCGTGCGAAGTTTTAATTCTTTCCCAGTATTGATTACTGAGGTACCAGTTGATGTAAAACAAAATCAATCGAATTGCGACGCCAAACGCGGACGCGAACGCCGAATACAAATACGTAGCACTTATCGGAAAGGTTTCATATTTCCAGATACATCAACAGCATATATGATGATATACCTGGACACCAAGCGTCCGCCGGAAACGCCGCCGTACTCGAACTTGTCGGAGGAGATGAAGTGAGACTCGAAGCACTAGGAAGTATAAAAAAACTGTATGGTGATCCAAATGAAATATACTGTACATTCTCTGGCTATCTGCTTCATGCTATCGTACCAGGTGAAATAATTGTGGGAAAATAAAAACCAGTAAATTCAAGTCTGCCTTATATATTTCTTACATATAATGATACATCAATAACAAAAGCGCCCTTGGTCGTATATGCCTTTTGTCTACACTTTCAAGTCTCAAAAAAATAAACCAGTGATGATTAAGCATGCATCATGATTCGAGCAAAGTCAGTGACGTTGAAACTTTTTGAAAAATGACCAAACAGTAGTGCGAAAATAGTGAATGACCCTTAATTGTATTTTATTTAGTCTTATTGCATTTGAACAAAAATACAAAAACTACCAACTATTTCAATACGGTAGAAATGGGTGACAAATATTACTGAAATCATTGACAGTCGTTCTCCTCAGACAATTCAAATTCAAAGAGGAAATTTTGGATACTGCTATTTCTGTTTTATAAATCTTTGAACAAGCATCTTTACATAGTGTTTTCACTACCGTATTAAATTATTGCGATATTCGTGTCTTCGCATTGCTTTATAGCACAAGTAAAAATGCGGACAGCGGTGGCCGTAAAACGACACCGTTCTTATTGCAGTTAGATATTTTTGAAACAAACAAAAAATTCAAAGGCATAACATCGTCACTGACCACTCCTTACACATATCAAATCAAATAGTCGCCTAGTCAACTCGATCCCCAGTAAGCTAGTCCCCAGTTTCCTGCTATGTCATATCGTCTCCACTCGACCCCCGTAAAATAGTCCCAATTTTCGTCGCTATGTCATGTCTCCTATCGACCCCCAGTAAGATAGTCCCAATTTGCGTTGCTAAGTCATGTCGTATCCTCTCGAGCCCCAGAAAGATAGTCACAATGTTCATTGCTATGTCATGTCCTCTCCTCTTGACCCCCAGTAAGATAGTCCCAATTTTCGTCGCTATGTCATGTCATTTCTTCTCGACCCCCTGTAAGATAGTCAAAATTTTCGTTGCTATGACATGTCGTCTCCTAGCGTCTCCCAGTAAGATAGTGCCAATTTTCTTTGTTGTGTCATGTCGTCTCCTCTCGAACTCCAATGAGCTAGTCCCAAATTTTGTTTCTATGTCAATTTGTCTCCTTTCGACCCCCAGTAAGATAGTCAAAATTTCCGTTGCTATGTCATGTCGTCTCCTCTCGAACAGCAGTAAGTTAGTCCCTATTTTCGTCGCTATGACATGTCGTCTCATCTCGAACACCAGTAAGATAGTCCCAATTTTCGTTGCTATGTCATGTCGTCTCGACTCGATCCCCAGTTAGAAAGTCCCAATTTTCAGTGCTATATCATGTCGTCTCCTCTCGAACATCAGTGAGCTAGTCCAAATATTTGTTGCTATGTCATGTCATCTCCTCTCGACCCCCAGTGAACTAGTCCCAATTTTCTTTGCTAAGCCATCTCGAACAACAGAAAAATAGTCCCAGTTTTCGTTGCTATGTCATGTCGTCTCCTCTCAACCCCCAGTAAGATAGTCCCAATTTTCGTTGCTATGTCATGTCGTCTCCTCTTGACCCCAAGTAAGATAGTCCCAATTTTTGTTGCTATGTCTTGGCGTCTCCTCTCGAACAGCAGCGAGTTAGTCCTAATATCCGTTGCTATGTCATCTCGTCTCCGTTCGACCCCCAGTAAGATAGTTCCAATATTCGTTGATATGTCATGTCGTTTCTCTCGAACCCTATATTAGTTATGAGGTCAAATAGTCTCCCCTCGGCACCCAACATGCTGGTCCCTTTTTTGCCACTGTGTCAAATCGTCTTCCCTTGACCCACAGTAAGCTAGTCCCCATTTTCGTCACTATACTATATGGTCTCCCCTCGAACACAGTGAGCTGGTCCCCTTTTTCGTCATTATGACATAATTATTGTCTTCTCACGACCTCCAGTAAGTAAGTCCCCATTTTAGTACTATGTCATATCGGCTCCCCTCAACCCAAGTAAGCCAGTCCCCATTTTCGTCACTCTGGCATATCGTCTCCCCTTTACCCCCGCAAAGCTAGTGTCCATTTTCGTACTATATCTTATGGTCTCCCCTTGACCTCCATAATCCAGCCCCATTTTTGTCACTATATCGTCTCCCCTTGATGCTCTGTAAGCTAGCCCCAAGTGTCGTACTATGTCATATCGACCCCGAGTAAGCTTGTCATATGTTTCGTATCTATGTCATATTGTATTCTCTCGAACCCCGGTGAGGTAGTCCTCATTTAGGTCACTTTGTAAAACTGTCTCTCTTCGACCGCCAGTAAGCTAGTCCCCGTTTCTGCACTATGTTAAATCGTCTCCCTCGACCCCCAGTAATGTAGTCCCATTTTTCTGACACTGAGTCCAATCGTCTGCCCTTGACCTCAAGTAAACTAGTCCCCATTTTCGTCACTATGTAATATGGTCTCCCCTCGAAAACAGTAAGCTAGCCCCCATTTTTGTCACTATGACATATAGTCTTTCTTCGACTTCCAGAAAGTTAATCCCCATTTTGATAACACCTTCGACGCTAGTAAGCTAGACCCCATTTTCATCACCATGAAATATCGTCTCCCCTTGACTCTCAGTAGCTAGGCCCCAGTTTCGTTCTATGTCATTTCGTCTCCCATCGATCCCCAGTAAGCTTGTGACAATTTTCGTTGCTATGCCATATCGTAAACCCTCAAACCCCAGGGAGCTAGTCCCTATTTAGGTCACTATGTCAAATCGTCTCCCTCGACCCCCAGTAAGCTAGTACACGTTCCCGCACTATGTCACGAAGTCTCCCCTCAATTTTTAGTAACCTAGTTCCTTTTTTTGTTAGTGTGTCAAATCGTCTCCCTTTTACCCCAGTAAGCTAGTCCCCATTTTCGTCACTATATTATATAGTCTCCCCTCGAACACGGTAAGCTAGTCCAAGTTTACGTCACTATGACATATCGTTTTCCCATAGCTATAAGTAAGTTGATCCCCAGTTTCGTCACTATGTAATCTAACCTCGATCTCCAGTTAGCCAGTCACAATTTTCGTCTTTATGTCATATCATCTCCCCTCAACCCCAGTAAGCTAGTCACCATTTCTGTCACTATGTCATATTGTCGCCACTTGACCCACGGCAAGCTAGTACTATGTAATATGTTCAAGCCTTGACCCACATAAACTAGTCCCCAGTTTCGTTATAATGACATATCGTCTTGCCTCGACCCCAAAAGAGCTAGTCACCATTTTGGTCACTATGTTAATAACGTATTCCCTTTATTCCCCAGAAAAAGCAAGTTTCATACTATGTCATATCGTGTCTTCTAGATCCCATGTTAGCTTCACAATTTTCGTACTATGTCATATCGTGTCCCTTCGACCCCATGTTAGCTTCACAATTTTCGATGCTATGTCATTTCGTGTCCCCTCGACCCCATGTGAGCTAGTTTCATTTTAGGTCAGTATGTGAAATCGTCTCCCCTCGACCCCCAGTAAACTAGTCCCAATTTCCGTACTATATCACATCGTCTCCCCTTGACCCCCGGTAAGCTAGTCCCCATTTTCGTACTATGTATTATGTTCAAACCTTGACCCCCGTAAGATAGTTTCCAGCTTCGTTATTATGACATATTTTCTCCCCTCGACCACATGTGAGCTAGTCTCAATTTAGGTTAGTATGTCAAATCGTCTCCCCTCAACCCCCAATAAACTAGTCCCCATATACCATTTTCGTACTATATCACATCGTCACCCCTTTACCCCCAGTTAGCTAGTCCCAATTTTCGTACTATGTCTTATTGTCTCCCCTCGACATACTGTAACCTAGTCCCCATTTAGGTCACTATGTCAAACCGGCTAGTCCCCATTTAGGACACTACCTCAGATCGTTTCCCTCGTCCCCAGTAAGCTAGTCACTATGTTTGTCACTATGTCATGTCGTCTCCCCTCAACCCTCAGTAAGCTTGTCCCTACTATTATCACTTTGTCATATCGTCTCCACTTGAACGCCAGTAAGCTAGTCAAAATTTCTGTCACTATGTCCTTTTTTCTCCCCTTGACCATCGATAAGCTAGTCCCCGATATCATCATAATGTCTTATGGTTTCCTCCCGAACCCCAGTAAGCTAGCCACCATTTTCGTCACTATGACATATCATTGTCCCTCGAGTTCCAGTTAGTTAGTTCGAATTTTGATGACTATGTCACAGTATCTCCCCTTGACCCCAGTAAGCTAGTCCCCATTTTCGTCAAGCATGTCCTTGAATTTGACCTGGCGACCTAGATAGTATCAAGATAAACATTATGTGCAAGTTTGTATTAAATCAAAGCATAAATGAAACCTCTATATGGCTGAAAGGGCCAAAATAGAAAAATTGCGTCTTTCAGGGGCAGTAACTCTAGAACCCATGAAGGAACCTGGCCGATATTCGAAACCTAGATCTTATTGTGACTTAAGTTGTGTGTAAGTTTGGTTAAAATCGAATATAAAATGTCACTTCTGTCATGTTCACAAGGTGAAAATTAACAAATATTGGCTCTTTCAGGGATCAGTTAAGGGCCGTAACACCCGAACCTATGATTGTATCTGACGCATTCATCATTGAATCCAATATCTATTGTTGTTCAAAATATTCTCCAACTTTGTATCAAATCAAACCATAAATGAAATCTCCATATGGCAGCAAAAGCAAAAAAAAAAGGCCAATTTTAGCCCTTTAAGGCGCCATAAATCTGTAACCCATGATGGAATCTGGCCAGTTTTTGAAAGGTATCGAGATATTATGCCGATACGAGTTGTGTGTAAGTTTAATTAAAATCAATTGCAAAATGTGGTTTCTATCGCGTTCACAAGCCAAATCAGCAAATTTTGGCTCTTTACGGTGCCGTAACTCTTTAACCCATGATGGGATCTGGCCAGCTTTTGAAAGGCCAATACAAGTTGTGTGCAGCTTTGATTAAAATCAACTGCAAAATGCGGTATCTTTTGTGTTCACAAGAAATTGTGGACGGACTGCGACGGACGACAGGCGATCATAAAAGCTCACCTTGTCACTACTTGACAGGCTAATAAAAAGTAAGAATATAAACAATACGGCAATACTACTTTATTTGGAAAAGCAGAATATTGACAATTATTACATATACGTGTCCATTCCCCGTTATCATGCTGCAAATATGGCCAAATAAGTAGCTTAAAACTGGTAGTAGGTGGTCTATGAATGTGCACATCAACTTCTACCAAAATATTCGTCAGAATATGTAGTTTTCAGAACTGCCTGATGCCAGTTTCTAGTCACTGGGCAAAGTCCTCAAATTCAAGATGACCGCTAACATGGCCGCTGATACATGAAAATGATACCCAATGTATAAAATTGCAAAATAAAAGCATTTAACTGTTGTAAATTAATTTGAAGTCATTATAAAATGTGGAAGTATAAATCTGCAAAATGATATGCATTTATCGATATGAAATACAACTTTCTGACACATTTTATACCAATTTTATATGGACTAAAATGTGATGAATACTATTTTCTTGAACATACGGTCAATATACTTTGTTTGTATTCCTCTATTTACTGTTGTTCCTTACACAATGCAATCCCGTGTTGAATAAGTGATGATAAATTGTAATAACATTATTATTTTGTTAAAGGATACCTTCAAATTATTGAAAATATATGTATTTAAGTGGGTGGGGTAATTCAATACAGAATATATCTAATAACAGGTAAAATAAAAAATAAATTGATAATCATCTTCAGTTATGTATACATACTACTATAGTTTCATTATCAAAACAATGTATAAAGTACGAAATATATATTTAAACGAAACGTACCAAGTTTATTAAAAAAAAAATGGCCGCCAAGATGGCTGCCGCAATGTTTTTGCTATTACTTATATTTTATACCGGCAGCAACACCTTTGAAGACTCTGCTATAGCTTGTTGAATCCTTTGCGTTATAACAGTCGTACATATGTTGATAATTTAATTGCATTGTGATTTATAGAGTAAACTGTAATAATTTTTTGACATTTATAAAATAAACGAAACAGAACATAGGTAAATACATCCATACCAGATATAGGTTATAAATATAAATATTCATATACAAATATCTAATACATAAATCTTTCCCCTACACCAAATACACAGTGAATAAACACTGCTTAATTAAATTACCTAGATCATGGGAACTTTCCCTTACACCAAAGTTACAGGAAATAACGAAATTGTCCGCTCTTCTATTGAAAATACAGGGCCCGAGTATTTTTGGCTGTTAGGGTCAAAACACCCGTTGTGCACGTTCCAATAATGTCTGCCACTGTCTGGGCAGTCATGCCCAACAAATGTTGCCTGCCAAATCTGGAAACACCATGGGACAAACTGCCCAACAAATGTCGGTGACCTGGTGAATACTCAAAATGGCCTGGACATTCCCTGCAAACCATGTGGTAAATGCAGGGAGAAATATATCCTTGAGAATATACACTATACAAAATGGTAACCTCCCTGGTTTAAAATCTTACATCATATAAAATTTACAAGGGTAATCTCCCTTTTGTTAAACATCTTAAACTGACCAATCATAAAATAGGCAATTCATGTATATTATTACAAGTGTAACCTCCCCTGTTTTATATATTCCAAATTGATCGGTTGTAGAATTTCACCTACATCATGTAAAATTTACAAGGGTACATCCTACCTTATTTGAAATATTGCTTACTCTTGAAAAGCGACCCTCCGGTCAGACGGAGAATCACTCTGCTCCTTCAGTTCAGGGCAATCTCTACTCAGGTGATCTCCCTGACAATTAAAGCATCTCCCTGGAAATCTAGGCAAAGTATGATTCTTCAGCCAATGATTTCCCCAACAAAAAAGCAACCTCCCCCATTCCGACTAGGACTACCTGATCTACACGGACTGTTTTCCTGAGACATATTTAATCCGGAACTATACGGAGAGGAAGACAATGATTGATCAACTTTGGCGGTAAGCTCAGACATAGCTTTCAACAAATATGTCTGCTGCTTAGTACCGTTTTCTTGGTATTTAAGTTGGCTTTTGCTAGCGGTCTCCTGGACTTTAATCATACTGTTTAGTAACTCTGAGAGGGTATGTTGCGTTGGGGTTGGAGCGACTTTAGAACTAATAGTCGGACTTGAACTATCTGAGTCTGTACTGGAGGCAAGCCTTTCAGAATGTCTGGGAATTGACTCCTAGCAGCCATAATATTTGGACCTTCCTTATGCGGAGACAGATTGCCCTGTAATGCATTATGGCACTGTTGAAATTGCTTAGCACGTTCTAAGCACGAGCGTATTTTAGTTAGAGATGGATCACATGTTCAGCTGCACTTACGTCCCGCATTCCGTAACAAAAACAGGTTAAAGCCTGTCAATGCCTGGTCAACGGATGGAAATGCCTCACTGGCCAATTCTAACACCCTATCTGACCAGTCGTCAAGGCTCTCATCCGGGCATTGTGTAGCAGACTGAGGTTGGACTAGATATCTTTCAGTGGGGGGCGGGTGGGGGGTGTTAAAGCCTCAAAAATCCGTTCAAATTCTATAATTAGTTCTGCATAGGAGATCTTAGGCCTACGTGTGATTGAGTTTGAGAAGAACTCCCCCGCCTTTCCGGAAAGGTTCAATTCTATATGAAATTTACTCTTGTTCTTCCCCACTTATTATGAGATGCCATCATATGGTGGCAGTTTTGGCAGCTTAAAGTCTCTTTTTGGAATTTTCTATTGGTCTTGCAGAAGGGTGTGCAACGGCAACCCCGTTTTGGTTCATAAACCGCACATCCGAGCTATTATAGTCTTGCAAACCAGAATTACTGGGGAGCACGTCTGGCGCCTGCTGTTGAGTCCCCAATAGCCGACTGGGGGCCCAGGTTTCATGGTTCAAGATGGAACCATTGGTTGGTATACTGACTGGAGCCACAACACTGACTTGATGTTCATAAGGCGTTGTATCTCTTGAATCCGAATATAACAGACCAGAACCTCCCCAAAGGTTCATGATCTGAGCCGCAATCAACTCATTTACCCTAGGTAAGATCTGTGCCCTTGTGGTAGGCACTTGGAACGGTGCCCTAGCATGCATATTTGCATAAGCTGGGTAGTGGATCATGGGAGTAGCCACGGCATCAGGTGGCACTGAAGCAGCCATAGAGTATGGTGTCGAGGCCACTAAAGATATATTGGCGGGCATTTGCGCAAAGGACGCAGTAAGATGGCAGTGCAGTAACTGTAGTATTTGGGATTGAGGCCAGACCGGACCAAGCTATACTGGTTGGAATGGACTGAACCCCAACGAAACATATTCCGGGTGCCAGGGGTTGACACAAATGACCACCCCTGGGTTGCGCTACGCGAGAGGGAGCTTGTATATTTGTACTAAGTGTGCCACTCATACAGTAGGGTGTTTGTGCAACAACATGGTCACTAACTCCGTGTGGAAAGGTCCGAACCACCGTTTGTTCCACCGGCGAGATGTGGTACAGGAGCCATAGCCGGTACATTTGACTAATTCTAGGGCCCTGGACCCCTGTGTCAACCATAGGGTAGGGTGGTCGAACCAGAGCGTTTTGATCAGGTGGACGGATATCTTTCCAAATGCCACTTGCGGCTTTTGGTGCGGGTGTCAGTAGGAGAGGGTGATCGCCTGTACTACCCATATGGTAGAGTGGTCTAGCAATAGCATTCTGGCCCCCGTCAGGTGGACGGCACAGTTCCTGGCACATTTGAACCAGTTGTAGGGCCCTGCAGTCTGCTTCTCCCTTATAATTGGGCGGTTGTACCAAAGTGGACTGTTTTATGTCGGGCGGACACAGCCTATTCCATATTTCAGCCTGAGATTGTTGTACCGTACTCAAAACTGGTACAGCTGTACCATGATGAGGGTCAAGTACCCCACTCCCACTCATAGGATATAGCGGCATATACTTGGATGATGGTACAGTTGTACCCTGTTGCGGGGCATAATCCCCGGAACCACCCAAAAGAAAGCTGATGAGGGCGTATTCGTACCAAGCGGAGGTACTTGCCACCCCCCCCCACCCCCCCACGACCCCACCCCACCCGGTACCACTACTAAGACACGGCTGCGGGCGTATTTGTACCATGTGGAGGTACTTGTCCTCCGGTGCCACTACTAATAATACTTGGCACAGAAACCGATGTGGGCGCATTTGTACAAACGGAGGTCCTTGTCCCCCAGTACCTCTTGATGCCATAGTCAGAACTGGTTTATATGCAGCAGAAGTCTGGCACACTTTGCCAGCATAGAGGTTCGATGCTGCTTGACCCGTCGGTTCAGATATACGGGAGACGGGGGCTCGGCCCCTCATAATATTCGCGTGATGCGATACCAAAGATTAACTCTTTTCATTTGTATTTGGATAAGGGGAATGATCCCTCGTGCCACCCGTAAGGTTCGAAGATGTATGCATTGCTGGATTAGACATACGGGAGGTGGGGGCTTGGCCCCTCTGAACATTCGCATAATGCGATACCAATTATGAACTCATTTCATTTTATTTCGGGTAAGGGGTATGATCCCTCGCACCACCCGTAAGGTTCGAAGATGTATGCATTGCTGGATCAGACATACGGGAGGCTGGGAATTGGCCCTTTTTCAATTTAAGCCTTTTCTACATTTTGTTCTGCTATAATTACCTCATACTACAAAGTATGAGAAAACATGTGCTTTCTTAAATAACAAATAAATAAAATTAAATTGTTGCTATTTCAAAACCATGACTTACATGTAGATTACTTAAATCATATTGTGTCAGTTTGTATCAATCAATATGTGTTCAATGTACGTTGTTTTGTTGTTGTTTTTTTTTAGAATTTAATAACATTCTATAGGTTATTTATTCAAATCTTAAAAAGATGTCATTGCAGAGCAGTATTCCATATTTTACTGATATTATCATATCTTACAAGCTTATAACTGAACATAAAATGTCGAAGACATTATCACGTATGTTGTATATTAATCATTTTTACATTCTCTGTTTACTAGAAAAAGACTAGCAAGCAATTCATAAGTTTAAATCAGTATTTTATGTAATTGCTAAAGAAATATTCTATTAAGTGCTGTTTTAATCTTCGAATTTACATTTCAGCCTGTTTTAATTACTTTTAGCAAACATATGTTTACTTCAAGATCGAACCGTGTCATAATGTGAAAATGATATATTTTCATCATATACTGATTACCCACACCAATTATGTAAATTAGTCTTATTAATGTTGGTATATATGCCACATTTTATTCATGTAATAGTTCTTTTTCACGTATTTGTTCCGTCAAGAAAAAAAATGCACATTAAAAAAAACCTGCACCTTTACTTAATATGAATTTTAAAGTATTACACATATTATATGTAAGTGTATATAGATTTATCCCACCAACTAAGCTGTTTACTTAGCCCTTGATTATTGGATTAACAGATAATAATTTAATTAAAAGTTGACATGTCAAATACTTATGATATAGTTTATGAAATTCTGAACATGATGAAGCATAAAACTTGTAAAATATAACCAAGCAATTAAAAGTGGTAGAATTATTAAAAGAATGTATGTAAAACAACGATTTTTTTCTGATAATTTTGCATGCAAAATCCATCATATTTTGTAAGAATATATTTTAATTTACTTAAAGATGAAATTAACTATGTTTTAATCTATTCTGCAACAGAAACTAGTATAAGACTAGGACGATGCCTTTAAATTTGAAATATATAATTTTCGGCAGCCATATTGGCGGCCATTTTGAATTTGAGCACTTTGCCCATCACTTGCATTCTGGCATCAACTGGTTTTGGAAACTTAAGACTCTTACAAACATTTTGATATATAGTCTGCGATGTGCACATTCGTAGACCACCTATCCCTCATGGAGTCGAATTTATTTGCGACAGTATTAAGTTACTCTGGTACCGGAAACGTCAATATTTTTCCATATACTGACGCCTGAATATCATATCGGGTGCGTGACGTAATTCAGTGTTTGTTCTAGCACTGTTTTTTTCTATTTAGTTCAGTATTGTCAATTCTATTCAGGCTATTGAACAAATTTATGATATTTACAAATTATATTTATACGTGTAAATGTGTATGTAATAAAAAGGTTATTGTATCATAGCTTGGTGATTTTTCTTAACAAATTTGGTGCAGGTAAATCGTATACACTGAGCGCAGGGTGCAGTATCTAAAAGTGTGCAGGTATTAAATACCCGCACGCTAGTTACCGCACTGTTGGATAGGAAAGTGGGCGTGTCTCTAACAGCAGACAGCGACGTGCATTTTATTGATTTTATGCGCTCGCATTGGTTTATTTTACCTGAGCTTTACACATTTGTAAAGCAAGGACTTTAAGTACTCACTGAACTGCTGTATATGGCAATGTGGAACGCCTACTGAACTACCATATATGGATGGCTATGATACAAAACAGAAAGAACATTAAAACTCTCGGGTAAACGATTTATACTCGGGGGCTACGCTCCCTCGTACAAATCGTTTACCCTCGAGTTTCAATGCTCTTTCTATTACTTATCTTTGCATCGGGAAATATGCACTCGTTCTTCTGTGGAAGAATATTGCGCTCCTAAAGTGGCGCAATATTTCCGCTGAGAACTCGTGCATTTTTCCCGATACAAAGCTAATAACCTATAATTATCTCACATGATCACAATTATACCTTCTGCACAAAACATGACTCGACACTGCATATAACAACAACAATAGCATACTACCTACACAACTGACAGCCGTCATAAAAGTATTGCACAAAATATACAAAGCAATATACTGAAATTATTAATTAATGTTTCACATTTCCCCCAAATGTTTTATCAACTTAAACTTCAAATATATCGTTTTATATACTTTTTTCGTTTCCAAACAATGACATTAAAATAGAAAAGGCGTATAGTATATAGTTTCGAAGTTTTCAGGAAGAGTAGCGTTATTGGTAACTGGGTGAAAAAAAAAACAATCTCTACAATATTCCCGATCAATTCATTTTGTTTCTGAAGTACTGAGTTCTGTGTCCCACCTAAAAAAAACAAAGCTTAAGCAATACCTTAACCAACAGCAAGACTAAGGAATATGTGTTAAGCATTATTTTTTAACATACTGCATATAAAACAACAATAAAATATGTCAATAAATTAAAGAATAAACGAACGCACAGCTGTTTTTGCTATTAAAAATCATAGGCGAAAATAGCGGAAAAAGATTTTTTTTTCATGGTGCGCTTTGCAAACAATTAAGTAACTTCATCATTTTTCGGTATATATAGCTCAAATTTCGTATAGCAGGCTTTATTAACATTATTTACGATATGAAAAAAAAAACAACCATGTAAATAAATTAAAAAGTAAACAAATTCCGAGCTTTTTTTTTTTGCTATTTAAAGTGGGTTTGTTTGGGGTTTTGTTTGCAAAAAAAAAGTGTTTTTCGCTATTTATGCATACCGAGATCAATTGGTTAAAATCGCTTTGAAAGACTAGACAAACATACCTAAAACAATCTGTATCTTGGAGGGTCATTACCACCAGTGTTTTGTATCATTTACCAAGCAAACATTAAAGCTTCTACTTAAGAAAGAGTTGTGTGTACAATGAGACATGTTTCAAAACAGAAAGGAATAAAACAATGAAACAAGATCAATAAAACTATAAAAAAAAAAAAACTCATGTAAAAACAATATATATCATGAAATTCACTAAACAAATCTCGTATAAAATGTAATAAGAAAATAAACAGTCTTGAAAAGATGTTTTTTAAAAGACTTTGACGCTACAAACTTAGATGTGACCTTCCATACCAAGCATGTATTAAACATACAGAGGCAATCTATTATTTGTTTAAGTAAGCTAAACCAAAGTTGTCATGTACATTTATTTTTATCAATAATTTTTATCCAAGAAAAAGCCAGAAGTATAGATGTTAATCTACATAAGATGCTTTTAGTACCATCCAAATCAGTGAACCAATCAAATAAAATATTTTACCCTCCCTATCACACTGGTGTTGTTTCTGGATAAAGGCGTACGTAGGATTTATATAGGCAGATGGCCCCGACTTTTGAAAAATAAAAAGATCGATGACAGTGTTAAAAATCGACAGTTTTCATTAAACAAAACTTTAAACTACCGAACTATGTCGTTTTTAATATTAACACATTCTCAGTATTGGTGTAAAATGAGTTCAAAGTACGAACGGTACTGGCATTTTGTGTTAAAATTGCTGAATTCGGCCATTTCAGACTCAAAATTCGCTTATTAGCAACCCTTGCTCCGGTTAACAATTTATAACAGCTATTAAAATTGTTAATTCCATTTAATATTTTCCTAACCAGAAACCGGAGCAAGGGTTGCTAATAAACGAATTTTGGAAAAAACGATAATATTTGTTTGGCCTTTTTCACGTATACGAGTAGCCTCCCTTGAAGCTAGGTGCTCGTTGCCAGGCAATATTATAGGTGGCGCCACTGTCAACATGTGGATGTGAAAACGAAAGTAGATTATTTATCGTGGAATAATTACAATTGTTTACCCTTCTACGTGGAATTTATATGGTAAGTAGATTAAATGCCATTTTGTTGTGTTAAATAAACCAAAAGAGTATTCATTCGATTCTCTTTCAGTGGAAAGCAAGCAGAATTATTGACACACGAGTGTCACAACGATAAAGTTATCTGTGACAGTGACACACAATAACTTGCAGTAGTGATTAGAGATATTCAACATTTCTGTATTTTCGAATGATTTTTTCAGCACTTGATTAGTAAATTTGACATCGTTAGAGCTTCGGACATACATAGTAACCGGACGATGTTTATGAAGTCCACAACAATAATGACATAATTTCATAAAAAGTTAAAATAAATGGACTGGGAAGGGATGTCTGTTAATTTATCACGCTTAAAACGGTGGTGTTTTGGTCATAACTGTCCACCTTGATAAGACTGCAAAAGAAAAAAAATCTACTGACATGTAGTGTTTACATTTTGCATTATTTTTTCTGATTTGTTTATAACAGTAGATTCAACCTGATGAAAGGTGTGACGACTCTACTCATTGAATTGCATACATGATCACTATATGAATATTTCATATTTACTGAAAGTAATGAAGCAGTAATTTGACAAATACAAGCAAGCAGATATTGTTAATTGATTATTAAAATATGGAATATTTTTTCTGATGTCCTTCACAAATGAGACAAACCCTTCAGGTATAAAAGAATGCTTCACTGTCTGCTTCATTGTCAACAGAATATGATTGAAATTGTAAAGGTCTTATCAACATTATTATTGTGATGTCTTGCATTAATCAGTGTTTGTTTTGTATCATATTTCAGGTAATGGTATGAATTGAGATGATTTATTTAGTTACCTTCAACTGGTCAGTGGTCAACAAGGTATGTCTTTTTGATAATTGTAAAATTTTCATTACACAATTTTTCTTATGATATAGGCTTTCCAAGTTAATCTCCACAGTTCTTTAACCATCTATCTACTTTGTTTCTACTGAAGGCATAAACACTTTAAAATAATTATTCTATATTCTGTATATCCAGGGTTGCAGTGTATTACAAGGTCCTTTTGAAATTTCCTTGACCTGTATTTTCTAGAATAAAAGGAAATGTTTGTCATATTTATGCACGAGTAACACCAGATCAACTATAAGACCCAAGATATAGTAGTGGTGTTATGACTTCTGTTCTCATGACACATTCTATACAGTGAAAGAGCAGCTGCTGTGGAATGCCAGTCTGATACATGTACCTGTCAGGACATTACCTTTTAATTCAAGAAAATTGCTTTGAAATTCATTTTGTGACTTTATATCTTTAAACCTGAGGCCATATTCATAAAGCTTCTAAGATTATTTTCATTTAAGATATTCAATATTTTCTTGTATTTTCATCTTATTCTATATTTTCATCTAAGATTGAATGTAAAATTTTATTTGATGAATATTAAAAGATGTTCAGTCATATTTTGCAAAACTGTTAATAATATTGCTATGAATTTGCCTTTGTAGTGTGATGAATGCTGGTTATATGAAGGCATTGTTTTTATTCTAAGCATTGAAAGTGTTAGAGACTTGAAGTTGAAATATTTTCTGAAACATTATGGATTATGACCTCTGTAATTAAATTAACACACAATTATGCATATTGGTTATGTCATAAATTATTCTTTGACTTTTTTATTTCAGGGAGTATTACTGTGTGTCTTGAAACATTGAATGCCCCAAAACAACCAGTATGATAAGAAGGTAATTTAGAACTCTTCCTTGCCTTTCACAAAACACAAAACCTGTAACTGTGGAATTGAATTGAATTACCTAAGGAAGATCTGATAAATAAAACTTTAAAATACTAATTATGCTCTGATGTACACACAGATTGTACCTTGCATTTTTGTTTTTTTTTTTTGTAAAGATGAGAAGATAGTACATGTATATATTTGTTTCTGAACAAGATTCAGAATTAATTTTCTATAAACTATGACAAAAGCAGACAGATTTCAATACATGTCCTAACAAAATTCAATATTTCAGTAACTCCTTTTCAAAGGGATATATTAAAAATTTATCAAATTGCTTTATATTACATTACAGGCCAGAATATACAGCTTCCCAAAATGTTGAAAGACTAAGCTGTTTTTTCTAAGGACTTGTGAGTATTTTGAGTGTTTGATTTCTCTTTTTAACCCTATGATTGAATATTTCATTTCAGTTAGTGATGGCACTTTTTCCAGTAATTTGCATCTACCTTTCAACATGTTTACAAGGGACAGCAAAAATAGAGATGTATCTTTTCTTAAAATTTTAACATTTAACATTTTTTACACAGAAAGCAAAATATTTTAAATACTTGGAAAATTATTTTTATTTCTTTTATTCTAGGTATACTATTTAGGTTGAAATTAGCAATGGACAATGAATTTGGAGGTGCATGCTGGAGCATCAGAAATTACATACTTGGAATAAATATTTGCAAAATATACAAGTAACATTTACTGAAAAGTGACTAATGTTTATGTAAATAAAGTGCAATATCCATCTTTGTAACATTTACATGGGGGTAATAGTTACAGTGTTGAAAGAGACTGCCAGTGTTACATTTCAATCTAAGTTACAGTGTGGATGCTAATTCTAAATTCTTGATAGTCAAGTGTTTTTAGTAACTTATGGATACTAATTATTTATCAAACTGTTTAATTTATTACATTCCTACATCATTATTTTACACAAAATGTTTGTGGTTATATAATATATGTTTATATGGTAATAAATTTTGTTTCTGTGTAAATATCTTTGTTTTTGAAAAATGAAAATGAAACATTCAGTGACCATCTTCTGTCAACAAGTTATTATAAATGCAACAAAACTGATGAAAAGTTATCCAATTATTTTTCACAGGTTAATATTGAATAGCAGAATACACATAACATTGTGTAATTTTCCTAACTTGTATCTGAGGCCATTATAAATTAATTGCTAGATTAAATTTTCTTCACAAGGGTAAGAATTTTTTTTTATTTCAGATATATTTTATTTTTGTTTAATGAAGAGTTAAATAGAAATAATCACATGTAATAGTTATTTTTGTCAAATAGATTTGATTATAAGGAATAACAACTGAAAGAAAATAATTTATTACATTCTTTATAGAAGTTTTCCATACTAAAAATGGTAAGGGGAGGCATAAAAATAGTGGGAGTGGATGATAATCTATCAATTAATATAGTATGGCCTTACATATATAAATCAATAAATATTTACTGGCAATAATATTGATTAGGTATGATGCAGCTATATGTTAAATATATATTTTTTTAAATGGTGATTTGTTATGAGAAAATAAGCTGATATATACAGTCTAGAGTCTTCTTGTAAGCTGCATAATCATGCTTGGAACTAGCTCCATATGTCCTTTCTTTTGAAATCATAAACTTTACTTCATATAAAATAACCAAGTATCACAATTATATGAATGTGTACACAACTGAAAAAGCATTGCATTCATTTTCTTAAGTAATAGTTAGCATTTGGTTATTACTCATATTTGGCTTTCAGTAACTGGAAAGGGAAATCAATAAAAGGAATTTATGATTATACACAAAATATGGAGAAGACTGAAAGCAGTAACTGATCATTGCAATAATAGCAGAATACTTCAGCTTATGATTGTCAAAATTCATTGTAGACTAATAGATGAACTCTTTCTTTAAGGTGCCAGTAGGTTAAATGTCAATATCACAGTGACCCTATATAAGACTGAAATATTTTATTATCGAAAGCTGAATGATACTTAATTTTGCCCATTGTCATCAGGCTTTAAATGTAACAGATGAATAATTTGGGGTCAGTAGATCAAAGATAAAGGTCACAGTGACAATTAGATAAACAGTGATTCAGGTATTATAAGCTTGAGAACACTTTGATATACTATGTGCAGTAGATGACCACTATAATAATTTGGCACATAGGTCAAAGTTCAAATTCAAACCATACTGAAAATAAATGTAAGTTACATGCCCAGTCACCACTGACAGGCCATCATGGGAGACATATAATTTTGTCTTTTTTTCTGTTGCCATTGTTATGAGACCAGCTCTTCAATTGGCTCTCTTCGAAATTGTGCAGTTTCTACTTATTTTTCTCCAGTAATAGTACCTTAACCTTTGAAACCTACATTTTCTCTTCTGTTGCCATGGCAATGAAAATTTTTTATACCTTTTTCGCATGCAAAACAAAGTGAGTGGATTTAAATCCATTTTATCACTGCTTACAGTTTTATCTTTATAATTAAGTTGTGACAACAAATGATGAAAACTTACCTTATCCTACGGAAACATTATTAAACAGATTACCACATGACCTGTTACCATGGCAACTGAAAGGCTATTTTCTGTTTTCTTTACAGGAGCATAGTGAATTGTCAGTTGTAACAGTGATCAGCCCATAAATGTCCAAAATCAAAATATTGAAGCCATAACATGCAAAAAGGTTAAAAAATGCTAAATTTTAGCCCCGTTGCCATGGCAACTGAAAGGCTATTTTTTTCTGTTTTCTTTACAGGAGCATTGTGAATTATCAATTGTAACAGTGATCAGCCCATAAATGTCCAAAAATCAAAATATTGAAGCCATAACATGCAAAAAAGTAAAAAAATGCTAAATTTTAGCCATGTTGCCATGGCAACCAACAGTAAAAGTACACCTTTTTTATTCACTAATATACCAGACCAAGAATTCTTCCTCTGAACATGATTTTAAATCATACTTTGAAACGTTAACAAAAATAAAACAATAAAATATTGTTTTTTAAGAAATTTTTAGTTTCAGGATTCGAAAGAGTTATTTCCCTTAGTTAGAACCGTTTCTATGGCAATTCTGTTATCGGGTTATACATGTTTGAATAGCCTGATGGGTTTACATTAATATTTTAATTAAACATTTGTAATAGTAATCATTTATTATTTTGTTTTTCCAATTTATTTAAGTATACCCACAAGACACGCTAATGCTTTCTTTCACAACAGCACATAATGCAAACATTGAATTTTCCATAAACAATTGTCCTTGCAGATTTTAATGTTTATTTTTGGAAAATACATGCATTTAGGTAGCCTGGGAAGCCGTTGATAATATTTTTGCTTTGTCAGAAGAAATCATACCTAATATTTATGCATTAAAGATATCACTGAATTGGCGCTAATAAGTGTTAATTGGCATTCATCGAGTTTCTGATGTTATCAACGCCTGGGGAAATCTGAAGGAGTTTCCATGTAACTCCTGATTATCGATTTTCTATAATTAGCATACTTAACATGTGATCATATTTGCGCTTGTTTGAATCGAAAACGAGGCAATGCTGCTGAAATTTCGACAATTTTCGTAGATCGCTAGGTCTGCATTAAAATAACATCTTGATAGCTATGACGCAAATTAAAGTTTATACTGACATATTTAAAAGTTGTTACAACTTGCTGGAAAAGCTATTGGAGGTACAAACTGGTATTTGTCTATGGCCCGGAAATGTTCGGAAACCTTCGGAAGTACACGATTCCGATCTGTTTTTTCCGTGAGAATTCCGTTTCTATTTTTAGCCATGGATTATTGCTTTCAGAAGTTATCGTTCTTTATTAAACACCCGCATATTTCGGGTGTAATATAGGAGAGATCGCCCTGACGTCACGCATCAACACCTGTTTATCTGACGGTGGGCAAAACAAATATTTTTTACATCGTTTGTGTATGGGATCGGAATTTTTAATTTCTAATAACTTTTTCGTTCATTTATGGATTTTAAAAATTCAAAAAGTTTTGAAATGCTTACGATTTTCATATTTTTATATTCAAATAACTTTTGAAAATTAATAACCGTTTCAAATGACATATGATTTTAATAGCGGCGTAGCGATGCTCCAAACTTTTAGAAAAAACACTGTAAGTTAAGCGTTCATAATTAATCGAATTTATTTCGAAATAAAAATTAAAAGTTATCAATAAATTGCTTGTTTTATATCCTTTCCATTGATCAAAAAATTATTGATATCATTTATGATTTAAGAAAGTTTAAGCCATTAGAAAAACATCAATGTTTACAAAAAAACATGGACGCTCGGCGACAGCCCACCCGGTCTTTGTCTTATCAGTTCTAAAAATAGAATATACAACGGATTTGTATACAAACACGATTTCTCCTATAAGGTGGCGCTGCGGTCGGAAAACAGGTTTCCCCAGGCTGTCAATTTGCAGGTAATAAAAAAAGTTAGAAATTGCCAGGCTGGATTCCCAGGCTAGCATTTAGGTAAAAAAAGGCATATACTTTATCATCATTTTGGTGGGGGCCAAAATCGGCCCAAATCCTACGTACCCCTTTGACACATCAGCACAAGACGAATGTTAACACTGGAAGTAATGTCAGTTTTGTCCCATAAATTTCTGCCATTTTAGCTAATTCCACTGACTTCGGAAAATTTATGTGCACATTATATTTTTAAAACCCCCCAATAAAGGCATAACGCCTACACAAGTTAAAAGTGTTATGACTGTTTCAAATGGCAATCCTTCTTTATTACCAGTAAAAGGACAAGTGGGTGATATAATACCGCTCAGAAAACAAAATTAGAATATTACTAATGGCCAGCTAAAATCTCTACAGCTTCATAACAGATCCTTGTGGTTAATTACAAGATTCTCTAATATATACATATTAAGAAACAGGGACATAAACTAAAGCATGTGTGAAAGTAGTCTCAGGTCTGACAAATAAACTCTTCGAAAAAGAGACAATCATTGTCTGACTATGCCCAGTAACAAGATCATTTTACTAGAAGCAAAGAATTTAGAACTCCCGATAAATACAGCGGCCTAGATATAATTGTGTTTTACACAGTATTAATAACACTTAATGCCTATTTAACGCAGTATTAATTATGAAGCTTACAAAACTCTTAATGCATATTGAACATAGTGTTCTGTATGCAACTTACAAAACTCTTAACGCTTATATAAGACAGAATTAAGTACTGTAAAAGCAGAAATTTTCGCGAGGGTTTAATTTTCGCTATATTCACGAGGCCATATATCTTGCGAAAATTGATCCTCGCGTAATTATTTACCATTAGTATTCTAATTATAGTCAATACAGTATTAAGTATGCAGCTTACAAAATTTTTAATGCTTAGTATTGTTTCTTTATCCACGAAACAGTGGGATTTATATAAAGAAACAAATCATCTTCAGCTTCCAATAAAATATAAATATTAACAGCAACAAAGCACATTAATCACTTCAAAATAGTTTTTTCCAACTTTTAGGTGCCAGCTTATTGTTTTGATTGCTTGCAACAGGAAGAGGAGGAGTACAGTCGTTTATAAGGGGTGAAACTGATATACAACTTTGTTAGGAAATCATACTTTAAGTTAATAAGAAAACAGCTGGCATTTATCAAAAATAAAACATGGATATGTTGCTTTTTCAATATATTTAAAGACGACAGAAATCATATCAATTACTTTTATCCAAAATGAAACTCACAGACAATAGTTTACACATTGAAAGTAAAATCATATGCTCCTTCCGACATAAAAATAAATAAGTCAACTTTTATATTTCTTATTTATATCATATTACAGAGTATACTGGCTGGCGAGGTAACATCGGCTAATAAAAAAAAAACGGCATTTTATAATTAAATCGATTTAAAGATTTTGTCAGTCAAGTTCAATATTTACTAGAAACATTCGAACTCTACAAAATAAATACTAAAAGCTCGCTCAGAGTTGGCAAGTTTTGAATATATTTATGATGACTCCGACTCTTTATTTACAAAAATTGTTTCAATGTATCTCGGGTATTTCGTTTCTGGTGTGCATGCGCAAGTGGCTGTTTTGGGAGGATCTCCGTAGATTTCCAAAATAAACCTACTTCCACTATCAACACTTAGTGGTAAAGAAAAAGCTCAGTCATAATTTAAGTGATACCTATAACTTTGAGGAACGAGTCCCAGTTGTTTTCCCGTCTTTTTGGGCAGTTGTGGGCAGATTCTTTTCAATATTTCAGTACCGTTAGTCTGTCCACTTCTACGGTTCCATCTGCCCACATTTACGGTATTTACGGAATTAATTTATAGATCAAATATAGATCTGCACACTTCTACGGTATGGTTAAAATATACGAAATAACGACAAATAAAGGTAGCCAGCCCAACAGATATTATTGTCCGTTTTTTGTTTTGTTTTTAGTAGGTATAAAAGTGCCGTTCTGGTGTCCGTACTTTGTCGAGCTGTCGTATTACCGTGTCATCGTCCCGCCAACATGAAAGAATGGCACTTTCTTTATTTTGTCGTGTTGTTGTGCTGCCGTGCTGGCGGTTCGAACGCACAAAAAATACGGCATCTCAATAGATTTTGCACGAAAAAAAAGGCAAATAAAGGTTGCCAATTTCACAGATTTTCTTTTTCGAGATCTCGTGTCGGTGGGTATGAAATGTTGTTCTGGCACCCTTTATTTGTCGATCTATCATATTATTGTGTATTCGCCACGTCGACACGATATCATGACAGAATGTCTCTGTGTTTGTCTAGTACTCCTTATGTCGTATTGTCAGTTAGAATATCAAAACAAAACGTTTAAAGCTCATAGAAGCAATGGCAGTCCGTCAGTTCCGAACTTTTCTTCGAATATTGTATATTTTGGCATAGATACATACAGTCGAACTTCGTTAACTCGAACTCGACGGGACCAGCAAAATGTGTTCGAGTGAGCGGTTGTTCGAGTTATTGAACATAATTCATTAAACAGGGATTTTTCTTGGACCTGACGACGTGTTCAAGCGGAGGGTGGTCTACAAATTCGAATTAACAAAGTTTGACTGTATTCGTCCCACGACATGATTAAGCCTAAGTACAAACTTTGTTTTTGTAGTCTAAGAAACAGATACTTGGGGTCAGAACACCTTCCCACCGCTCCTCCGCCCATGTCAACTGTTAGCCAGAATTGTGTAGCATTAAAACACGTTCCGTTCTGAGCGTTGTTGATGTTAAAAAACGGGTTTTGTTAAATCTCATCAATGCTCTGGGCATATCTTAAATTGACACTACAACTAATTAGCCCCTACCTAGAGGGGGAAGATATTATCCAGGTAAGAGATCGCCTTATCATTTCTACAGGAAGAAATAGCTACACGTGCGCATTGTGACGTCATATTTGGCGCCACATTATGAAGTAATAGTGTATTTTTAATTTGAAGTATCTGAAAATGCTGCGTATAAACGGTCGGCAAGAAAAATAATCTAAGTTTAAACTTCGTTAAAGCTCGGTTTTCCATTCCACGCTGTCTCTTGGTAATGGGAAAAATCTGTCTTGCTTTACACGGGCAGTCATATTTACATAAACTTATAAGATTCTTATATTATAATAGATCTATATACATTTTCAACGTATGGACATTTTGCGAACTTCGAAATGTACTGTGTTCTCCTGGTTTTTTTGTTGTTGTTTTTTTTTGTTGTTGTTGTTTTTTTGTAAATTATTAGGCCTACGTTACAACTCGGTCATATAGAATCTACATGTTATATTTTATTATTGAATTTCGTCTACTTGAACCTAGATCTAGCTTAAAATCGACTCTCTTTTTATTTATAGATCTAGGCCTATATCCGAAAAATTAGCTCTAAACAAGTTCCTTTCATTTTTTAGAAATATAACATTATCTACACAATGCGTTTGGTGAATACTAGAACTTTTAAAGTTTATATCTAGTAAGTCATGTCTAAATCCACGATGAATTATTTTTTGGGATAGGCAGCGCTTAATTACTATCACTGTACTAGCAATTTAACTCCATTTCCAGTCGAATTTGAATCTAAGGACCCGTAGTATTGAATGACAGGTCTGTGCACGGACATGACAAAACTGCAAGTATAATCTTGATTTACATCATATAGTCCAGTTAGACTCACCTTTCGATGTTTATCGTTTCTGGAACGTAAAACTTCTAGTTACCGTTCAGATCTTGTATAATTTTGAATGAATTCGTAAATAAATAGTAAATAGATAAGACAAAATCACATATTTTCACAAACACTAAAAATGGACAGCTTCCGCTTTTTACTATGGAATTCCTTTTACTTCTATGATATATTAAAATGACGCATATTGAATTTCTTTATTCAAAGTAATAAATAAAATCAGCTAAAACATAAACTGTAAATTATATTTCTGTAGCACATGTATAGATATATTTTTCCTACAGACATTTACTATTCAAGTGTGTATATGTATTTAAGTCCTCACCATTTGTTCAAAAACTGAGAGGGCCATCCTGACCGAGTGGTTATGGTCGCTGACTTCAAATCACTTGCCCCTCATCGATGGTGGCTCAAGCCTCACTCGGGGCGTTGAATGTGAGGAAGCTATCCAGCTGGCTTACGGAAGGTTGGTGGTTCTACACAGGTGCCCACTCGTGATGAAATAATGCAGGGAGGGGCATCTGGGGTCTTCCTTCACCATCAAAGCTGGAAAGTCGCCATATGAACTAAAATTGTGTAGGTGTTGGATGATAGTACAAGATATGTAGGTTTCATACTTCGGGACACCGATCCAGAAGTTTTAGTTTGAAGAGTTGGGAATCAAACTATCCATTGGTTGTGAAAAGGACTATTAGCACACTTTATTTACACTGAGCATACACCCTACGTGCCGGGCGTTTCGGCCAATATAAGGGAAAATTTTAGCCATATACGGATCATCATAATATTGATAACCAGTGTTCTTTGATACTGTACTAGCACTATAACATGTTCTTCGTAAGTGACTGCCAACTTCGCCACATGAATTAGAGGACGATGACGTATGATTTCAAATCAAATCGTCCCGGAGAATATAGGCCTCACTCTGGAATCGAACTGAGGCCCCCGCGATCCTTAGATCCTACTAAGCTAAGTAGGTGGGTTACAGTGTGGGAGGCATTTATCAGATACGAATGTTGAATAGGTGTCATAAGAACTCTCTGTAAAAAAAAATATTATATACGCAAATACTCTACATACTAGTATAGTGATCCCAATGTCACTTGTCACTTGTCATTTTCAAGCCTCTCAATTTCGGCAGTGGTAAAACTATTAGTTTATACTAATTTATTTTAGCTCGATTGTGATGAAGCTTCAAGCTTATTTGAACCACTTTCGAGTCCGCTTCCTAGAAAAACCAGTTCTGGTGTCATATGTGAAGGCATGGTCGTGATCTCAGTGGGGCCCGAACCCACGACCCCCGACCACCTTAACCACTGGACCACTGCTCCCCTGTAAACTACTGACACCAAAACTTTCCACCAACTACGAGTACCGATTTGATAAATGAATGGTTCACTATGAAATTCACTAGATAAGCGAATATAGCCACATCGACATCGTGCGTGTTTCAATAATTTCTACTGAATAAACAATACTTGCGATAGTACCTAAAAAATTCAAATTCGTCTTTTAATTACAGATTTTTTCAATGAGAAATGATAGCTAATTGCACCAGTTTTTATAATATAGCGGAAAGGGTCACTGGATATAACGGTATGATTTATGGTACACTGGTTACACGGTGCCCATCGTACATGCCTGAATATGGAGGTTGGGCGTTCACACAGGCTACTCTGTCAAGGACAGAAGCTTGAATGTAACATATTGCAGTTCGGTGTCAAGATAAACTAAGCATAAATTCATATAATTGCGTTACTAAAATAGAAGCGTTTTTATCTTATCTTTGAAACTACATGTTATGTCTTTGGTTAACACAATTTTGATATGTTATGACAGAATGAACGGACCGTTACAGTAGCTGCAATACAGGGAGAAAGGTTAGTACGTTTTGATAATACAAACATATTGCCTACATACATTGATTTAACCGACTGATACGTTTCTGTCTTCATTAGATGTTTTTACAATGTTTATTTTGCGATGCTGAGAAGATATGTGCCTTCCCCGAGGTCATGTATATCAGTTCAGGTGTTTGCAACACGTCTGTGAAAATACTGCACGTATGTCAAAAAGGATTAAATAATCTTTTTTGTTTTTTTTTCTATGGAGTTATTAAGTTGTCGACAACTTAAGTAGATGTAGAGAACTCTCTTATTTACATACAGAAAAAGATAAAACTGATTTTTATCATTCGAATATAGACCTAACGTTGCAAATTTTCTATTCATCTTTCAGGTGTATATAACAATGAGTCTCCTATTTTCAAAATTACTGTTAGTCAGCATTTTAGGTAAGTTTATTGTTTATTATAAACTCTTTGCCTTTTTTCTGTTTTTGATCTGGAGCGGCACCAGGCATCTGGTTGTCAAATAAACATCATTAAAGGACTGTGACTTCAAACTAAACATAACAAAGTCGACAAACTGTATTTTATAACTTAAACATGGGTGAACATTGACCGTCATATTCGACTGGCATTCTCTTATGTAGGCTTAATTACCTACCAAAAGGTTCAGACATACAGGTTACTTAATTAACAGTAAAGTCAGCACAGTAAAGTCAGTACACGTACTTGATGGAAGAAAATTAATTTATGATTTAATTTATTCAAAGGTATTCAATGTTTTTCGTATGTTAAAATTTCAGCACTATCCAAAGCCAAGTTCGATCCCATAGCATTCTCTGTATCCCAGTATGCAGTACTCAGTGTCACAAATGAGACGGTACTCCCATATCCTCATGTGAGTAATTTTAAGTATTGGTCATGTAAGCTATCAAGTAATATATACATGCTTGAAAAAATATTAGCGGAATTTTCAGGACATATGTTATGCCTAACCCTGATTTAATCGTTGAATAAAATCATCCAGTTTCAGAGGCGGAGTTACAATAACACGCACTTGAATGACAAAGACTGTACTTGATTTTTTTTCTCCCCGTGATTCAGAAAGCCCTATTACTTTGTTAGTTACATGTATTTGTGCACAAAAAAATAGAAATATCTTACTAGTTGGAATAATACAAACCCCCAATCCCACTCTCCCCAAACTCCCTGGTTAGTTATTATCATTCAAACAAAAGCTTACCAGTTGATTTTCCCTGGTTTACAGCGTGCACTCAAAGGGGGGAAACAACTAACCTGATAAATAAATGATAAAGATTGCCGACTAGACACTATGTACGTATCCACAGTACTACATATCACAAAAATAGACGCTGAAGAGAGGAAACCTGACTAGTAGGATCGGTATTCAAATAAAAACACATTTCCAGTAATTCTTATAGTATTTTTCTCGATTCCAAGGAGTGCGCTACTCTACGAAAACAAAGTAATTCGTTTTAATTTTTTACTATTATTTGTCGAATATGACATGCAAGAAAAAGTATTTATCACTGTATGAAGGTGTGCCAACTCTTTTGGCGTACACTCAGCAGTGCCTCGTTACCACCTTAAAAGCTACTCTCAAGTCGGGAATTTCAGTCTACACCTACAAAAAGCGAAAAAATGTCAATAAGTAAACCCCAGATTCGTAAATGCAGTGGCAAAAAAATCAAATTAAAGGTAGACAGTCAAGTCGGAGGATTGCGAAATAAAGATTTGCTGCAACTGTTAATAAGATTAAAATTCAAACAAATGCGTATGAAATGGATGGGAGCACAATACTACATATTAAAGGTGGTCAATCACATTTGAGCAACAATTAAAATTATGAAATTTTTCATTTTTAGTATATTCTGTTAGAGATTAAAGACCCATTTCAAGGAGTAAGATTCCTATTAGAAATGTTTGTTTTATTATTTTTACAGACTTTTGTAATTAGTATTACTCCCCTTTAATACAACAGGATTGAAAAAATTGACTTTTGAGTTTAATAAAATTTCTTATTTTACATTTGCATGAATGCCTTAACAATCTGAATCAGAAAGCAAGTTTTGAAACAATGTATAGCTTCGGAATTCATATACATTTTGTATTTCCAATCTATACTGGCTGCGCAACCAAGATAGATGAGGTAATAATATTTTATTTACTTGCATTTATGATGAATTTTGACTAAATATATATTGGTCACTGTAAATGATTGACAAATTAAATACAATAGGTCATATATTCATACGATTTCTGAAGCAAAGTATGTTTATTATATTCATATATATGCTGAGATATTTCTATCTTGGTTGAGCAAGCAGTACAGGAAAACCAAATTTTAAAATACCCCCTTGTATGAAGCAGTCAATGAATACAAATAAGTGTAAATGGCTATTTCTAAAATTTTCAATCCTTTATTCCATCAAAATCTGATTAATCACATTCAAAAGGTCGAAATCCAGATTCTCAGGCGAGGGAAATGTTCTATTTGAAGAATTGGCAGAAAACAATATGTCTGAAACCACTTAGCTGATTTCCAGCCTGAAAAATCAAAACATTAAGTTTATAGTAAAATCTGCCTGAATTTCGGCATATATAATTATGGCATCATTTAAAAAAATGATATTATATTAACGTTTATCAGTATGAACATTAGAAAAATTCTTTTGTTGAAATGGCTATAAATAATTCTTTCCAAAAAATATTTTAGATTTCCTTAAGATGATCTCGTATTTTATACATCTCGTAATAACAATATCTGCTGAAATGTTAAAAATGTGGCGTAAATTTATATTGTTTAACATTTTCAGAATCTTAAAAATATTTGTTTATGTTATTTTTAAACATCAAATATTTTATACTTTTGATCATCGATTTTTTTTTTCTGTTCACCCAAATTTACGGACTCCATTTTGTTTTAATACAGACGATAACAAATCACATGCACAGAAACGAAATATCAAACGGTGTGTTTACAAGTAGAGAGGGTGGAACCTTCAAATGTCAGGTGTACTCATTAGCCGGTAGTAACAAGAAAATATTCCTGGAAATCTGGCATAACGATCACCGGGTCGCTTCCCTATATGCGCATTCACCAAGTTACGGTTCTGGGGGAAACGCTGTGGTTCTCTCTCTCTCCGAAGGGGATACAGTACAAGTTAAAACAAGGATTAACTATCCTGAAGTCGTTTACGATTTGCCAAATGAAATATACAACACATTCACGTGTGTCCAGATTGGATCTGAAGCAATAAGTATGTACATGTGTGTAATACTATAGTATCTATAAGAAATACGGAATGTTAATTCCTCAAAAAAGCAATTATTAAAACCTTTCCATTTAGTGTGTTGTTTTAGCATAAAACTACTGTGTAGTCTCAAACCTGCCAAAGAGCTATACTTCTTTGAGCCTGCTCACAATTTGTTATCGTTATTTCTAATAAAGGTACTGATGAAACAGCCATACCGGCTTTCTCGGTAACATCCAACCGTAACCAGAATGTGAATGGTGGAGACTCGATCATGTACAACACTGAACTCGTGGACATTAATAACGCATTTAACCTAGACACGGGAGTCTTTAATGCTCCTACCTCTGGAATATATATTTTTCACTTTTTCAGGTAATTTAAGCCATGCAGTTTGCCCTTTGTAAACTTTTGTACGAAGTACTTTCCAAACATGATTAATAGTATTTAAGGCAGCTTTACTTCAAAACTTCTACAATCATTGTTTTTAAAGCACTGATAATAGTGTTTGTTAATTTGAAATAAATGTATGAACTAAAAGCAATTATTTATGCTCTGAACACGGGAATATTGCATTACTCCGATAGTTGAAATACTGGATAAGTCAAACGTGCTCTTTTGGGGATGTACGTAGTATGAGTTGGGTTTTATTATAGTTCTTTTTTTACTTATTTTCTATTTTTTGTTGAACACCACAGAAAGTCGTATTGTTTTCTGTGACAATGCTATAAAATATAATTAGTATGACCATTTTAAAGAAAAATATGTTTTAACTATTTTGTTAGTCTAGCTCACCAAAACGAAGAATTATGGCAAGATTTGTTCCACAATGACCACTACGTATGCTCCATAAAATGCGTAACTGACTTTGAATGGACTGGTGCGGGAAATACAGTCATTTTACATCTGAACGCCAACGATACCATGACAGTAAAAGCTCACGCAGGAGTTGACAATTATTTATTTGGAAAGCAAGACCAAATATTTACAACATTCTCGGGAGTCCAAGTTATAACAGATCTGGATATGTTATCACCAGGTACCACTTGCGTAACATTTGTTCTTCTCATTATACTAAGAATGTTCAACATTTTTACGTACTAAGTAGAGGTTTAGTTTTGAGAGAGGTGCTCGATTAGCACAGATGTGATAATCTACCTTTAACAGAAACAATATTATGTAAATCTTTAGTTAATTCAATACAATAAAACGCGGTCATTATAATATTCAAGATTAATTAATTAAAGAGGGCAATTAAATTAAAATTTAACAAAAAAAAAAAGTAAAATTAAAACCTTTCAGCAAATTTAAACCTGAAATTAAATGTTATGTATGCCATTCCAAGTATTTTAAAGAAACTATTATCCTATTAGAGTCTGATTAAAGAAATAATCGTAAAGCAAAGTAAAACGCAATTAACATTATATCTATAGATAAATGTTGCTTTATTAATTATTGTTGTTATATGATCGTAGGCCTATACATAACCGACCTGTATTCATGTTTTCTAGGATAATAAGTAGAAACAAAATAATAAAACTATAAAAATAATTTCTGATGCCATGAAACACCAGACTTCAAACAATACTCTTTTAACTATTGACCGGCAAGCTTTTCAATAAGTGTGTGCTTTTATACTTTTTCTGTGTAAAAGTCGAAATGAAATGGAGGTTATACCTAAATGTACTCATCATATTGATTGTACACTATTTACCGTAGGCAGATGAGGTCAGCACAAATTTTATATTTCATTTTTGTGCAAGATAAAAAGTAGGTTAATTTTACTATTAGTGTATATTTTTCTCCAAATGATACCATAGTCGCTCCTCAAAAAAAGTTCCGAGAAAACAGTAAAAATACAGAAAAAATATTTCAACTGCGGTATAAAGTAAAAACAATAAAGATATACATTATGTATCCCATTTAGTATTTCATAAGAAATAAAACAAATCACGTACACATCCATTTTCACACTGATATAGGGTACATATATGTGTACATGGAATGTGGCTTTTTCGAATGTATATTAATCTTTGTGATTTTTAATAATATAGAAGACACTTGCAAATATTGAGCATATTAACGCTACATGTACCTATACTTGAAATATCTGTTTATCATTTTTTAACCAAACAATATCTTCCAAAATATGAACTACTGGTAATAATTTATTACAGAATCATACCCGGTAGTGGCATTTTCTGTCGCTCTTACACATAACGTTACGGTGGCAGCAGGGTCAACTGTTCCATTTGACAAAGTTTTCGTCAACTATAAGAATTCCTACAATATATCAACCCGTCGTTTCGTCGCACCAGCAAGTGGTGTTTATGAGTTTAACTACCACGGTAGAACATCAACTGGAAGCAGTATATATCTAAGACTGATGCATAACCAAAGGTTTGTTTTGACAGCATTTTATATTTTTTAAATTATTTGAAACAAAAATAACTATTTCATCGGCCGTACATGGAGAGGATTGCACGGATGCACAATTTATGAAGCGTTTTTCAATGAATAACTTAAATAAATCTGGTAGAGTCATAGTGAAAAAATGTCAACTAAACAACACTTGGCTATGGCCATTGAAATGCAGAAAATATTTTTTAGATTTTATTGACAAAATTTAATGACAAACTTAAGTTTTTAGAAACCTATTATATTTCCTAAACAAGAGCTGTCGTAGTACATCAACGCTCGACTATTCTACAGCCTTTTCTATTTAATGAACATAAATGTCGAAAAAGGGGCACAATTTTGTAAAAACGCAAAACAGGGTTATTGTCTGTTACACTGGGCTTTCTTAGCGAATACAATGTAGTATTGTAATTGAAGTGTCTAAACAGGGTTATGGAACTTGTCTAAAGCCTGTCAGATCATCACAGTGGACCAGTGTGTTAAGTTTAAATTCATTACCATCAGTGGATACAAATCTACGAGCTTACATACAATAACTTCACCAAAATTGCTATGTGGAAAAAGCGGCATAAGTTGTAAAAATGCAAAGCAGAGTTGTGAAACATGTGCAGTGAATGACAGGTCATTAATAGTGAACAAGCGTGTGAAGTTTCACTCCATACCTATAAGTTGGTACTGAGATACCGGCTCACATACAAAAAAAACTTACCAAAATAAAGCTCAGTCGACAAAGGGGCAAACTTTTGTAAAAAAAGCAAAATAGAGTTTTGAAAGCTGTGCAGTGTAATTCACAGTGAGTTAGTGCCTGAAGTTTCAGTCCTTTTCCGCAAGTGGATAGTTAAATACCAGCTTACATACGAAATCTTTAGTCGAATAAGAGGCATAATTCTGAAAGAAAGCAAAATAGAGATATGGAACCTAGTATGTAATATAAGTCAGAGAATGAGTTTCAGTGGTAACTGAGATATCAGCTAACATACAAAAACGATGGCGCACTTGACACAGACGTTGTGTGGCGTTTCGATAGTACCTGTTTGAAGGCGCTTACGTTTATAAATTAGTGTGATTTGCCAAATGAATATAATTTGTAGGAAATTACAAAAGATATATCAGCCGATATTGAATACAAATACTTATCAAAAATATTTCATGTTTCCAGATACATAAACAGCATATATGATAATATACCAGGTCACCATGCGACCGCCGGAAACGCCGCTGTACTAGAAGTTGTTGGAGGAGATGAAGTTAGAATCGAATCAACAGGAATTACAAACAAACTGTATGGTGATCGAAATGAAATATACTGTACATTTTCTGGCTATCTGCTTCATGCTATCACACCGGGTGAAATAATTGTGGGATAATAAAAACCAGTCAATACACATCTGCCTTATATATTTCGTACAAATATACATCTGGTCCAATATCAAAAGCGCCCTTCGACGTACGTATATGCCTTGTGTCTACACTTTCAAGTCTCCAAAATAAAACACCAACACAAATGTTTTCAACGAAGAATGCATCCTGAAACTGTTATTGTCAGTGACGTTGAAACATATTTTTTTAAATCATAATCAAAACATCTGCTCTCAATGTCAATAGTAGTAATGAAAAGTGACGCAACAGTAGTGCGAGAACTATCTTCGCGTCTTCGCATCGCATTATAACACAAGTCAACAATGCGGACAACGGTGGCCGTAACACAGCATCGTACTTACAGCAGTTAGATATGTTTGAAACGAACAAAACAATTAAAAAGGCGTAAAATCCTAACTGCACACACCTTACACGTAATGGATAAACTAATCCCTGAGTCAGCTCGATCCCAAGTAAGCTAGTCCCCAGTTTCGTGCTATGTCATATCGTTTACCCTCGAACCCTAGTAAGCTAGTCCCAGTTTTAACCACATGTCAAATCGTCTCCCCTTGACCCCCCAGTAAGCTAGCCCCATTTTCGACAATATAACGTACCGTTTTCCCTCGACCACCAGTAAGTTAGTCCCCACTTTCGTATTAAGACATATCGTCTACACTTGACCTCCAGTAAGCTAGTCCAAATTTTCGTCGCTACGCCATATCGTCTCCCATCGACCCCTAGTGAGCTAATCCCCATGTAGGTCACTATGTCAAATTGTCTCCCCTCGACTCCCAGTAAGCTAGTCACCATTTTTTTTACTATGTCATTTAGTCTCCCATTAACCCCCGGTAAGCTAGTCCCCATTTTCGTACTATGTCATATCGTCTTCCCTTGACACCCAGTACGCTTGTCCCCAGTTCCGCCATAATGACATATCAGCCCTGAGTGAGCTAGTCGACATTTAGGCCACTATGTCCAATTGTCTCCCCTCGACCCCAAGTAAGTTAGTCCCTGTTTTTGTCATTATGTCATATTTTCTCCCGTCGACACCAGTAAGCTGGTACTCATCTGGTCTCTATGACATATCATTTCCCCTCGACCCTCAGTAAACTAGTCCCCATTTTGGTCAATATGTCATATCGTCTCCCCTCGACCCCATTAAGCTAGTCCCCATTTTGGTCAATATGTCATACCGTCTCCATTCGAACCCCAGTAAGCAAGTTCCCATATTGGTCACTATGTCATATCGTCTCCCCTCGACCCAAGGAAGCTAGTCCCCATTTTGGTCACTAAGTCATATCTTCTCCCCTCGTTCCCCAGTAAGCTAGTCCCCATTTCGAGAGCTTAGAGCGAAACTGGTCTATCTGCTTCTATTTCTATATACAGATAGACCAGTTTCGCTGTAAGCCCTCGATTTAGTCACTATGATATATCGCCTACCCTTGATACCCGTAAGCTAGTCCCAATTTTTGTCACTATGTCATATCGTCTCCCCTCGACCCTCAATAAGATAGTGCCTGTTTTTGTTATTATGTCAGATCGTTTCCACTTGACCCCAGTAAGCTAGTCCCCATTTGGTCACTATGACATATCGTCTCCACTCGATCCACAATAAGTCAGTACTAATTTTTTTCACTATGTCATATCGTCTCCCCTCGAAACCCAAGTAAGCTATGTCATATCGTCTCCCCTCTACCCAATTTATGCATTTTTGACTAAGTCAATGGCCATAAATCTGGCCTGACTGAGTGATATTTCTAACAAAATCCCAGATGCACAACTTCACATGCTGAATAATATTCCTGCAATGTGTCATATTCCTGGTTCAAATATTTTGTTACATACATGCAATACAAACAATGTCCTTTTTATGCATATTATTGACTAAGTCACAGGCCATAACACTGACCTAACCTTGTGAATCCAAATTAAAACTCCTGGTGCACAACTTTACAATCATGTGACGTTTGATGACTCTGTGTGAAATACTTTTTGAGATATGCACAACACAAACTCGGACGGACGGACAAGGGGAACTCTAAGTGCCCCCCTCCCCCTAGAAAATGTTGGGGTTACATTAAAAAGTAAGAACATACGCAATACGGGAATACTACTTTATTTGGAAAAGCAGAATATTGACTATTATCTCACATGATCACAATTTTATCTTATGTACAAAATATGTTGACACTTCACATAACAACAGCTATAGCATACTACCTACGCAATTGACAGCCGTCATAAAAGTATTGCACAAAATATACAAAGAAATGTAAATACTGCAATTATTAGCTAATGTTTCACATTTTCCCCAACTGTATTACAAACTTAAACTTCAAATATATCATAACTATTTTTTTTTGTTTCAAAGAAATAAAATTAAATAGATTAAGCATGGTATATAGTTTCAAATTTTTCAGGAAGAATAGCATTATTGGTAACTGAGTGAAAAAAAACAATCTCTACAATATTACTTCCCGATCAATTCATTTTGTTTTTGAAGTACCGAGTTCTGTGTCCCACCTAAAGCTTAAGCAATACCTTAACCAACAGGAAGGCTAGGGAATATGCCTTAAGCATTATTTTAAACATACTGCATATAAAACAGATCTTACAACGGCATACTGATAACCTACGATGGTTTACACTATGGAGAGTCAGTAAGATCAATTGGTTAACATCGCTTTGAAAGACTTAGACAAACCTACCCAAAACATCTTGGAGGGTCATTACCATCAGGGTTTTATATCATTAACCAAACAAACATTAAAGCTTTCATTTAAAAAAGAGTTGTGTGTACAATAGGACATTGTTCAAAGCTGGAAAGAATAAAACAATGAAACAAGATCAATAAAACTATGAAAAAACACACTCGTGTAAAAATATTACGTATCATGAAATTCAATAAATAAATCTCGTAAAAAAGTAATAAGAAAATAAAAGGCTCGAGGGTCTTCAATTTTGCTGCATACTTAAATGTGACCTTCCATACCAAGCATGTATTGAATATACCGTGGCAAACTATTATTTGTTTAAGTAAGCTAAACCAAAGTTGCCATGTACAATTATTTTTATTGATAATTTTTATCCAAGAAAAAGCCAGAAGTATAGATGTTAATCTACATAAGATGCTTTTAGTACTGAACCAATCAAATAAACTATTTTACCCTCCCTATCACACTGGTGTTGTTTCTGGATAAATTTGACACATTAGCACAAGACGAATGTTATCACTGGAAGTAATGTCAGTTTTGTCCCATAAATTTCTGCCATTTTAGCTAATTCCACTGACTTCGGAAAATTTATGTGCACATTATACTTTTAAAACCCCCAATAAAGCCATAACGCCTACACACGTTAAAAGTGTTATGACTGTTTCAAATGGCAATCCTTCTTTATTACCATTAAAAGGACAAGTGGGTGATATAATACCACTCAGAAAACAAAATTAGAATATTACTAATGGCCAACTAAATCCCTATAGCTTCATAACAGACCCTTGTGGTTAATTACAAGATTCTCTAATATATACATATTAAGAAACAGGGACATAAACTAAAAGCATGTGTGAAATCAGTCTCAGGTCAGACAAATAAACTATTGGAAAAACAAGACAATCATTGTCTGACTATGCCCAGTAACCAGATTCTTTTACTAAAAGCAAAAAAAAGCAAAGAATTTAGAACTCCCGACAAATACAGCCGCCTAGAAATAATTGTGTTTAACACAGTATTAATTAACCTTAATGCCTATTTAACACAGTATTAATTATGACGCTTACAAAACCCTTAATGCATACTGAACATAGTATTCTGTATGCAACTTACAAAACTCTTAATGCCTATTTAACACAGTATAAATTATGAAGCTTACGCAACTCGTAATGTATACTGAACATAGTATTCTGTATGCAACTTTCAAGCTATTAATGCTTATTAACATAGAATTAAGTTTGCAACCTACAAAGCTACAAAGCTCTAAATGAATATTTAAAACAGTATTAAGTATGCAACCTAAAAAACACTTAATACATATTTAATACACTCAGTATTAAGTATGCAGCTTATAAAAGTTTTAATGCTTATTTATCACAGTATTATGTATGCAATTTACATAACTTTTAATGCATATGTAAAACAGTATTAAGTATGCAACTTACAGAACTTTTAATGCATATTTTAAACAATATTAAGTATGCAGCTTACAAAACTCATAATGCTTATTTAGCATAGTATTAAGTTTGCAACCTATAAAGCTTTTGATGCATATTTAACATAGTTTTAATCATGCCACTTACAAAAGTTTTATTGCATATTTCAAACAGTATTAAGTATGCAATTCACAAAACTCTCAAAGATATCCAATGTGCATCTTTCATTTAAAAAGTTTATTTTTAGATACTAGCTTGAAATGTAGAAAATCCTCATCAAATGAATTTAACTTGACTAAATATATCAACTATCTGTGTTTGTAGACGTGCTACTTTTTTTTTGTTGGATTTAACGTCGCACCGACACATGATAGGTCATATGGCGACTTTCCAGCTTTAATGGTGGAGGCCCCAGGTACCCCTCCGTGCATTATTTCATCACAAGCGGGCACCTGGGTAGAATCACCGGCCTTCTGTAAGCCAGCTGGATGGCTTCCTCACATGAAGAATTCAACGCCTCGAGTGAGGCTCGAACCCACATCGATGAGGGGCAAGTGATTTGAAGTCAGCGACCTTAACCACTCGGCCACGGAGGCCCTAGACGTGCTACATCGATATTCCACATTTATATGTAATGTATAAGAGCATATTCTTTAACAAAACCTTCAGGTTTTTTTGTGACAGTTTGTATTGTACTGTGCTTAGTTCTACATGTATTGGATGTGTATTATTTTAAACCTAACACACAGTACTGTTTATACACACAACATGCTAATATTTTGTGTTCACAGATACTATGAAGTAATTTTTCATATTTCCAAATACCAATTAGGATCTAAAATACCTTTAATTATTAATGTACACAAAATTAGGGGCTAATATATTTTAATTATTATTTAACACAGTATTTAGTATGTAACTAAAACTCTTAATGCAGTACAATGAAACACTGTAGACTTGAATTCAAATGTTCATGTTCAGTATTACAGTACATTAAGTACATAAAGCATCATGAATATCTAAATAAAAGAGTTTATCAAAGTTACTAGTAGCTTTTTCTATCATGTTTAAATGTGAACAGGAACCCAAAACTGGCTATGAAACTATGCACATACAAATACAAGTATCTGTCTGTGAATAATTTTGATGCTTAGCAGGTGCTTGACACTGTAGATTTGTATTACACAAACACTGAGAAAACGAAAGTATAACATGTTTAAGAAACATCCCTACCTGAAATTGCCAAATCATAATACAGGTATCTACAATAACTGGTACATTGTAAAGTAGCAATTCAACAAAGCCAGCAAAACTGATATACAACTAGGTTAGGAAATCATACTTTTAAGTTAAAAAGCACGCCTGACGTTTGTAAAAAATTGCACCATGTTTTAATAAATCATAAAAAGATACAGTGTTTTTAGTCTTACTTATATGAAAACTGGTTAACATATTGATATATAGCTAACATAAATTCATGAATTTCAAGCCAAAAGGGAAAATATTGCAAAACGATGATTATACGACAACACTAGGTTGAAAAGTGACAATTTCAAAGCATAGCTATATTTTAAGTACCTAAATAAAACTAACAGATCTGATATTTTCTTTAAATCTTCAAAAAGCAATATATACAGCTTATCCTATGAGGTAAAGTTTTCAGTTTAAACAATCTTGATATTGATTAAATACCTAACATGACTACCAAGAAACCAGTCAAATAGGGCTTTGCAAAAAGCAAGTAGATTTCAGCTGCTTTGACAGTTCCAGTTTCAGCTGAATTCAAACATTGCTTAAAAACCATTGTATTAAGTACCTTTCAGCACAGATGGATACTGATACAGGCAGCTTATGATGTCAATCTCGCGTTGGGAGAAAGTGTTATTGCCCAGAGACCAGCCACAAACGAGTGATGCATCTCATATTTTTCTCAATAGCTAAAAGAACTGTAAGCAAAAGTTGACTTTTTAAATAATAAGATGACAGTTGTATTTTCATCCTTACACTGAATTATGTTAAAACTAAAGAGCTGACAAACTTGTAGCAAAAACAACAGTGAGAATGCAGAACCAATATTTATTTCCATCAAGCATTTTCCAACTAGTGCAGTATATTCAATTTAAGCTCATGTTTCTTTGATTATTTTAAATTTTGAAAGGAAGTCTTATCTAGGCAAATACCTACAGATCTTATTATGTAAGGATAAATTTGAAGTAAAAATCAGATCTGACTACACTGCTGTTGAAAACACACATGAGCCGTGCCATGAGAAAACCAACATAGTGGCTTTGCGACCAGCATAGATCCAGACCAGCCTGCGCATCCGCGCAGTCTGGTCAGGATCCATGCCGTTCGCTTTCAAAGCCTATTGGTATTAGAGATACTGTTAGCGAACAGCATGGATCCCGACCAGACTGCGCGGATGCGCAGGCTGGTCTGGATCCATGCTGGTCGCAAAGCCACTATGTTGGTTTTCCCATGGCACAGCTCACATATACATGTTTGATCATTCTCATCAATCGAAGTTTCGTCAAAATCACTAGACGAAATGGTAGACCTCTGGTAAGCAAGAATGACATTTGACTTTGTGTAAAATAAAGAAAGTAAGAATGATGTTAACATTGTATGGCATATTTCCCTTAAAAATGCTTGACAGAGTAAAACTATAAGAGAGTGTCTAACACCCATTAACAAAACGCCAAGCAGTTGTTAGAAAACTGTCTGGAAACCAGATGCCTGTCCTATCCTCAAAGTGTTTTCTAGACATAAGGGAATTAATTTGTTCTTGACTGAAGTTTAATGATTAAACTTCGTTTAATGATTAAACTTCATTTGTCTTATTTTGTTTACTTCAGATAGCTATATTTACCTGTACACAAAAACCTGACAGTCTCTTTATCCTTTACCCTGCAAAATTTCTAAAATAGACTGGTCTATAATTCAGTTTGGGCATTACCATTTATCATTCAAAGGGGTGTTCACTGAAAATATTCTGACTGAATAGTGAACAGTGTAGACCACTGGCTGCAAAGGCAGAATCACTTGCCACCAGCAGGCTAAAGGTTAATTATTATTTCTTAACAGGTAAAAAACGAAAGTGATACAAATCTATTACTGGCCAAAAAAGTTAGAATTAGTCATTACGTTTGCGCCAAAACTAAGACCTCTAAAGTGTTAATAGTAAAATTGTTAATGCCAACCAGAGACGAGGAATGGTGATAACAATAGCTCACCATGAAAAATAAACAGCAGCATAGTTCAAACAAACATATTCAAACATGGAAGTCCATAAAATGTGCATGCCAACTTCATGTTGATGATGTATACAAAATTTCATTTGGAACTGGTGGAAATTATAAGAGAAGTTGAGTGCACAAAAAAGTGTGATGGACGGAATGATGGACAGACAGATGGTTAAAACACTACATGCCTCACAAGTCTTCAACACTGGGGAGCATAGAAAGAACATGCAAATATTCTGTGCTTGGGTCATACAAAATCTAAGAATTATGGTATATCTGTACAATTATAACACAAAGATATGTAAATACGTTCAAGAAATGTCGGTGTCTGATGATTATGGTGATGATAACATGATTGACAGGAATGGTGATAAAAAATAGTTTCAAGGCAAGTTGAAAGATCTCTAATCAATCCTGGACTATTCTGTTTATCTTGCTTGAACAAGAAAACATGAAAATATATTTTATATCTATTCAGTAAAATCTAACAGTATCCGAGATTTAAACAACTTAAACACTGAAAACAAATTACTGTTTACACTGGATAAAAAGCATGATTTACTATGTAAAACAGATCACTTATCATTAAAATTTTATCCAGCCTTTTTTTTATCGCTATATGATCATTGTCACTGTGCATTAGTCTGACACCACGTAAGCTTCAGAATTCTGATAAATTCATTTATCAAAATATTTGTTTCACAACAACAGTCTTCAAAATTAACAAGAGCTCACAGAACATGAAATGACCCCTTTAATGCATTCAGTAATTGCACAAGGAAAAGAAATTACTTGGTCAATGTACACAAAAGTTCTACTATTCTGGTCAATGTGACCTCGACCTTTGACCTACTGACCTCAAAATCAATAGGGGTCATCTGCTGGTCATGACCAACCTCCCTATCAAGTTTCATGATCCTAGGCACAAGCGTTCTTGAGTTATCATCCGGACACCATTTAACTGTTCTGGGTCACTCTGACCTTGACCTTTGACTTACTGACCTCAAAATCAATAGGGGTCATCTGCTGGTCCTCCCTATCAAGTTTCGTGATCCTAGGCCCAAGCATTCTCAAGTTATTGTTCGGAAACTGTTTAACTGTTCCTAGTCATTTTGACCTTGACCTTTGACCTACTGACCTCAAAATCAATAGGAGTCATGTTAACATCCGGAAATCATTTCACTGTTCCAACTGGTCTACATACCGACAGACTGACCAACAGACAGACCGACCGACATCTGCAAAACAATATACTCCTCCTTCTTCGAAGGGGGCATAATGACTTATTCAGCCATAAATTATCACACTTGCACTCAGTACTGTTACTATATCTGGTCAATGTATTTTTTTAAAAGAGTTATTCTTAAGCTGGATTTGGGGGCATTAGGGCTGTTGCACTTTTCAAAACCTCTCATGCACAGACGAAGTACTTTTATTTTGCTTGGCTGTGTTCAGTGCTTCCAAAGGCTATATATTAACTGACTTTAATAAAATTTGGTTATTCTTACGATGACTGCTTTCTAGACATTTTGCTGGAACAAAGTCACATACACGAGCTTGACTATTTGACTTTTAATATATGTATGACACACTGAATCATGAGAGGAAACAATCATGTGTAGTATAAACTAGAAATGTGTCCATGAGACACATATGCCCCCACTACATGACAAAGGACACAGATCAACTTTGGGAAAACAAAATGTTGCTATTTAATAAAAAATGCAAAAAAAAAACCATATATAATGTACATATAAACATATATGCTTTCCTGAGATTTTTAGACACCTGTCCATGGTGACTCTAGGTCAAATACTTTTGGAGCTACGTGCGACACAACATTAAAATGACCAAATTTTAACTAAGTCAGGGGCCATAACTCCTACACGACAGAATGAATCCGGACGCGAAACCCCAGGTGCACAACTGCACATGCTGACCAACATTCCTGTAAACTTTGGTGACTCTAGGTCAAATACTTTTGAAGCTATGTGCGACACAACATTAAAATGACCAATTTTTTACTAAGTCAGGGGCCATAACTCCTACACGACTGAATGAATCCGGATGCAAAACCCCAGGTGCACAACTACACATGCTGACCAACATTCCTGTAAAGTTTTGTGAGTCTAAGTCAAATACTTTTGGAGCTAGGCGCGACACAACACTAAAATGACCAATTTTTACAAAGTCAGGGGCCATAACTCCTACACGACTGAATGAATCCGGAACGCGAAACCCCAGGTGCACAACTACACATGCTGACCAACATTTCTGTAAAGTTTTGTGACTCTACGTCAAATACTTTTGGAGCTAGGCGCGACACAACATTCTCGGAAGGAAGGATGGACAGACAAGGGCAATTCTATATGCCCCCCCCCCACCACCACAACCAAAGTGGGGGCATAAAAAAACATACTCCAGTCAAGTTCCTCCATTCAAACAAATTTGAGAGAGGACCTTACAAAGACGCTATGAAGATTCTTCAATACTAAAATCATTAATACAAAACAACATAAAGTATTCCTTATTTAGTAAGTACTGAAATAGATTTAAGAAAACAATGAACATTTTTAATCAAAAAGGGCTTTTAAATTTTTGTTCTGGACATAAGAAGTTTAAATATGTATGACAAAACTTTGAAGTATCAAGCTGGAGTCAGTTGCCAAAAAAAAAACTATAAAGTATTATCATGTACAGATTTACATCAGTTTAAACACATCTTTGTCTCAAGCCTTGTGTCTAATCAATCAGTCTAATGTAATAAGAATTTAGCGAAAAAATTATTCTGAGCTACTGCATGTGATATTTCTTTGGTATTTGGTGACATTTCTTTAATCATAATTTACCTATTGCACTTTGTTTTAACTATAAAAAAATCTGGGTACTCCTTATTTTAGAACAATCAGACATATATGCAACTACTTGTTTTCATAATGTTACTAATAAATACAGATTATTTTCATATCAAGATTAAAATTACTTATGAGTAACTAAATAATGCAAGAGACACAAAAAACTGAGTTAGGAAAACAAATATTTACACTATAAATAGAAATAGCTCCTTTCACTAAAAACCTGGAACTTGAATTTTTCAGTAATATTCACATATATCTATAAAATGTGACAAACACATATTGCTTTTGATATAGAACACAAGGGCAAAGCATCAAACAATTCAAAGCAGTACTAGAAACATTAGTAAGTGTTACAGACAAATACAACTTGAAACATTTGCTAACACCAATCCCAAAGTAAGTATGTTTCTAAATCTACGTCTATGCAAACCAACCAGCTGGATATGATGTCAGTATTTATACGAAATTATTGTTTTATACAGTCTACATAACATATATTCATGCTCTAATCTACAAACACTGATGTTAAAATGCTTTATGATGATTTGGTGATCAATGTTTGAGTCTGGTTCCCTGCCTGTCATGCTTTTGTTTTCACTGCATACATGAAAGAAAAGAAAAGAAAGCAAATGAAGCAAAAGCATACAATTAAAACCAAATACGAAAAACAACAAGACAAAACAAAGAAGACACATTTTGCAGGCTGGCACACAAAACTATGGTAATAAGATCTGTTTGTAAAACATGTATGTCCCCCATGAAGGCCTGTCCTATTTTCTGTCCGAAGATAACTGCGACCTTGACTTTTGACAATCCCCATACTGACCCAAACAGAATACAGGTCATCTACTGACCACAGGCATTTTTTGTACTGTAAGCCAAAGTGTTCATAAACCGTTTTTAGTATCAATGTCACTGTGACCTTGACCTTTTACCTACTGAACCCCAATAAAATAGAGGTCATTATTGACCACAGACAATTATTGCAATTATTCTAAGAAATCTGAAAGCTGCAGGCCAAAGGGTTCTTTTGTTACTGAGCGGAGACCATTTTCCAGTTTGAGGCACTGTGACCTTGACATTTTATTGACCCTGCCCAGACTCCTATGAAGTCTGACAACTGGAGGCCAAAGTATTCTTTACTCAATTAGCAGAAACATTCAGTCTTGAGACCACCATGGTCTTGGCCTTTGACATACTGACCTAAAACCAGTAGGACTTATCTACTAACCACAGTTTGGTGACTACAAGTGGAAGAGTCCTCTAGTTTCAGTTTCAAAGTCACTGTAACCTTTAACTTACTGGCCCCAATTATAACCATAGGCAATAATACATGAAGTTTGACCACTGTGAGATCAATATATATTTTCTAGCCACTGACTGGAATTCAAATGGTTAACCGAATGATGAACTAACTAACATACAGACTGACTGAGCGATGATGAGCAAAACAGTATACCCACCCTCCTTCGAAGGGAGGCATAAAAAAGACAACCATTTCAATATTAAACTAAAATAAAAACTGTACATATAGTGCAACATACCAGTTCTCTGTGAAACACACATATGAGCCGTGCCATGAGAAAACCAACATAGTGGGCTTGCGACCAGCATGGATCCAGACCAGCCTGCGCATCCGCGCAGTCTGGTCAGGATCCATGCGGTTCGCTTTCAGAGTCTATTGCAATTAGAGAAACTGTTAGCGAACAGCATGGATTCTGACCAGACTGCGCGGATGCGCAGGCTGGTCTGGATCCATGCTGGTCGCAAAGCCACTATGTTGGTTTTCTCATGGCGCATATATATATTTAGAACGAAGAACAGAATGTAAAAGAAGTGCAAAATTAACATGTGCAGAAAAGTTAAGCACCAAAACTGAAGCTTGCAGGTTTTGCTGTAGAGATGAGCAATACCAACATATTATATTATGGTCAATCAGAAACGTTTTTTTTCTTTTTCGATCATTTGATTAACCTGTTTTTATGTAAGAGATTTGCCTTTTATCTCATTTACTTTGTTCAGTTGCTCCTCATTATATATCAAAACTTATAGTCAGGTAAACTGTCACTCAACTGTAAAGTTAAGTTTCAGCAGAAATAGATATATCCCTTCTGTCTCTATCTGGGTTATGTGTGTTCTCACTGAATTTTGATAGTTAACATTTTTGTGTAGTTATTTGAAAATTTAGTAGAAACATTTGAAGAAATGACCCCAGAAAGGGATTAAAAATGAACAGACGCATGCATCTCCAATATAAACCCTATATACTTTGTTATCTAGAAGTACAATAATATAGAGACTTTGTTCTAAAAGTATGGTGTCCCATTAACAGATATTGGTAAATATAGAAATATTGTGTATCTTTCAATTGTTTTTAAAATAGTATATTTATGAAAGAGACAACAATGCAATTATCAACAAACTATCCTAGTTTTCCAGCATAGATGGAATTCATGCCAAAGACGAAACAAGCAAATTCTATGTGCATTTCACATGGGCATATAATTTTCAAACAGCTTGAACCCAAAGAAAATGAAAAATAAGCAATATTTCTGCTTCTATCTTTAAATGAAAAATCCTATCCCAACCAGATAACAAAAGATTTTTTCCTTATACAGAATGAGATCATTAGAAAACAAAATTTTTTTTTACAAAGACAAAAGAATGCACAATATAGCACAAAAAATGGAATCTATCAATTACACTGGAACATGTGCTGCGTTCCTTAACAAGAGGACCATGATGGCCCTAGATCGCTCACCTGAGGAAACAACTTTGGCAGAGTGTCACATACGGAAAATAGATGTGAAATTATTTTGAAGTTGAGCTAGTGTTTTCCAACAATTAATTTTAGGATATACATGTACTGTACACATGTATCAAAAAGTGACCCTGATGGCCATGTTTTTTCGACAAACTGGAATAATTTTAACAAACTTAGTCACCGAAGAAACATTTGTGTGACAAACATTCAGATCAAATTTTATGTAAATCAGGCTGATGATTAACCAAGTTTTTTTTTTAATGATTTGATCTAGTAACCTCGTTTTTCACCAGTGTGTAAAAGTTACAATTTATCCTAGATTTTAAACAGGTAAAAATTCTGACTAAATATCAACAAGACCGAGCAGAAAATGTGGCTACTAGGGTGTTAACAAGGTGCACCTACGAGTTAATCTAAAGACTTAGTTTTTGGCCTCATGCACCACAATTTTCATTTTGACAGATTCCATACAGCCTCCATTCTGACAAAGATTTATGATGATCAAGTAGAGAGCCTCTAGAGAGTAAAAAGGTTTGCCTATGATTTCACCTAAAGACCTACTTAAATATCTCAGATAACCCACTTTTGAACTTGACCTAAATTTCAAAGAGACAAACAAAGTTTTATTAAGATCGAGTAGAAAATGTGGCTTACAGAGTGTTAAAAAGATTTTTCAATGATTTGACCTTGAAGACCTTATTTCAGATCTCAGGTAACCCAATTTTAAACTTGAACTTTGTATCACAGAGACAAACATTCTGGCAAAGTTTTATGAAGATTAAGCAGAAAATGTGGCCTGCTGAGCTGAGAAACACTTGAGCTGAGAAACACATTCTGACTAAAGGTTTATGATGATCATGTGGCCTCAAGAATGCTTATTAATTAACCTAGTGACCTAGTTTAAGACCTCGTGTAACCCAATTTTAAACTTGACCTAGATTTCATAGCGCCAAACAATCTGACATCTTGTATGAAGATCAATCGGAAAAAGAGGCATTATCTGTGCTAAAGATTTTTCTACAATTTGACCAAGCGACCTAGTTTTGACAGCAGGTAAATAAGTTTTAAACTTGACCTATATTTCACAAAGACAAGCATTCTGACAAAGTTTTATGAACATTAGGTAGAAAATGTGGCTTCTAGTGTGTTAACAAGGTTTTTCTTACTAACTGACATAATTTTTGATCCCAGATGACCCAGTGATATAATAATTCACAATTTTACTGAGGGTAACATTCTCATCAAGTTTCATTAAGATTGGGCCAAACCTGTGACCTCTACAGTGTTTACAGTCAAACTGTTGATGACTCGCAATGCACATCACACGAAAACTAACGACAGACAGAGGGTGATCACAATAGCTCACCTTCAGCACTTTGTGCTCAGATGAGCTAAATGTTGATTTTCAAAGCATAAAATTTTCTTTGTTTACATGAGAAATATCAATACTGGTTTTGATTATACCTGTTCTGGTTTTGTTCAGTAAATGCAGGGTTAAAAATTTGTTGTGACCCTATTCGGCTTTGATCAGTGTTGTTAGTTTTAGGATAATGATGGGCAATATGAGAGGGGACATCATTCTGGATGGATGCCTGGGAGACCTGTCCCTGCTGACATCCATACATAGGCAGACGATCAGCAGGTGGCATAGGGTCTGCGGAAACATCATGAGTCTGAGACATACTAGTCATAGTTTGAGAAATTTGACCAAATGTTGATTTCACCCTGCTACTATTCAGGAGTGCTTCCCTACGAGAAATAGCTGCTAGCATTTGCTTTCTTCTTTCTTCAATAAGGGCCTCACTTTTTGAAAGTTCATGTAACAGTTTCATTTCGTCATCTTGCCCATCATTATGTTTAGTGTTAGTAGATGAAGCATGCAAAAGCTGGGAGTTATCAAGCAGATTTTGGTTATGAGAAGTGTGCTCAGGAATGGAATCTACTTGTGAATACAGGTTTTGGGAATGCTGGGACTGCATCATATCCCTGTGACCTTGACCTTGTGAAACTGAATCAGAAAATGTGGTGATAAAATCATCTTGACCTTGACTTTGCTGGTAGCATAATGACATTGGTGATGACTGACTTTGGTTTGATGTGAAAGGAAGTGGTAAAGTGGTTCTCGGCGTTTGTCTATTTTTGTCCTTTTCTCCACTTCCTGGTGGGGTACCAATTCTCACTGTTAGGTTTGGTTTGGGTCCAAACCTCGATTTGACCTTGACCTGTGTAGGAAGGCCATCGTCTTCTGAATCACATTCCATCAGGAAAGTACACGGCTCATTGTCAACTTGCTCAGAACTGTTGTCTTCTTGTTTCTGTTTTCTTTTTCTCGACGGTGTAGAGACAGACGACTGTCTGAAACTGGGGTCATCTCGTTTCAGATTTGAATGAAGCTAAAATAGACAGAACAGACTAATTAATCACTGTGCATTCATTGCTGCATTATTTACTATCTGAAAAGTCACAATAAAATCAGAATTATTTGTGAGGAGTAATTCTAAGCTAATTTAGCAGTTAACAAAAAAGCCCAAGTGTGCATAATTCCCTCATCTGAGGAGGAATTTAATCTTTTGCCTTGCTTCTGGTCATGTTTTGTGAACATCCAATAAGAAGATCATTTAAAGCTACTAGTATTTAAAGACTTTTTTGCTGTAATGGACCCAAAATGTGGAACCATTACAGCAAACCTGAGAGAGGTCCAATAAAGGGTGCTAAAGATCAAGCTTGGTCCATTAGAAGTAGTTTAATGGTATAAGTTCACTAGAAGAAGTAGTTTAATGGTATAAATTCATTATAAGAAGTAGTTTAATGGTATAAGTTCATTAGAAGAAGTAGTTTAATGGTATAAGTTCATTAGAAGAAGTAGTTTAATGGTTTAAATTTCACCTCTGGTTGCTGCTACCTGCAGTGTCAAGTGAAAACATTTAAATAAAAGGAAGAAAGTACATACAATGTGCTACAGACCAAATTCAGACTTTCAAGTGTTTCACAAAAATATGTTGTTCATTTTTATTTTTTTTTGGCTTAAATGAGTTGAAACGTCGAAAGATTAACAGAGAGTTACATGCAAGGTTGCTATTGAAAAGCTTGGTACCATAGAGATTCATGAAGTGGTTCATTAGAACAAGTTGTTTAAAGTTTTTTTCTCTATTTTTAACTCTGGCAGCCCTTACACGAAGTCAAGCAGAAATAGATACTATAAATAAGAGAAGAGATACATGTACATTTAAGAAGGTTAATAATATGGTTAATGAAAAGAAGTCATTTAAAGGTTTTTCTATTTCAAGACCTTATGGTCCATATATCAAGGGCCAAGGGGAATCACCGAAGTGAACTGAGAGAAGTTCCTAAAAGGATGCTACAGACCAAGTTTGAGGAAGATATATAAAGCAGTCTTGAGAAGTCATTTAAAGTTTTTTCTTTCATTTTTAGCTTTGGCAGCCCCTAAAAAAGGTTAGGAATAACCATTTGAAGAAAACTGAGAGAGGTCAATGTATTACATGAATGCTTCTGACAAAGTTTGGTGAAGATCCATCAACAAGTTCATGAGAAGAAGACATTTCAAAGTTGTTTTTTTTTCAACTGAGGCAGCCACTAAATGATGTCAAATGTTAGCATTTTGAAAAGTCTGGGATACAACGCCTGCCACCGGTGTTCACATAATACGCCCCTGCTCTTTCCAAGATGGGCGTATAAAAATTATACAAAAGGATCATACAAGTATGCTACAGACAAAGTTTGGTGAAGACCCATCACATAGTTGTTTAAAGGCTTTTCTTTTTTTACCTCTTGCAATGCCTTAAAGAAGTCTGGAGAAACCATTTGAATAAATTGGATAGAAATCTAAACAAGGATACTAATGACCAAATTAAGTGAAGACCCATTATCTAGTTTGTGAAAAACGAGCCGTCCGTAAGACAGCAAATGCTCGACTATTCAAATTGTTGTCCCAGAAGCAGGAATATTACCCTAAATGTTAGAATATCTATAAAGTTTCAATCCAGTATCTGCATTAGATTTGGAGATAGTAAACTTTAACCAAAAGTTTTAAGTTCACAGGGGACATAATTTGGCCAAAATGCATGTCAGAGTAACTTGATGCTATAACTTAGTTTTATAACCCTGAAGACACATGTAAAGTTTCAATTCAATATGTGCATTTGATTTGGAGACAGTAACTTGCATCTAATACTTTAACCAGGATTTTCTAAGTCCAAAAGGAGGCATAATTTGTTCAAAATACATGTCACAGTTATGGGACTTGACCCAGTGAGGTTGGTAATTGACCTAGAAAAGAAAAAATAAGTTACAGAGCTATATGCCTTTGAAACTGGGCACATCTGAGGAAACTGGAGATGTCACTGGAATGTTTAATGACTCCAATGGTGGATAAAGATATTGCACAATAGCTTGCGTCTGTGTCAAAAATATTAAGTAATAAGAGAGAGCTAAAGATAAAGTGTATCAAAACACTATATAAGTAAAATTCTAAGCAAAGGGGGGCATATTTCATGAAATATTGGTGCAAGAGTTATGCACCTCTGCATACGATGTGGGTGATGATGTGGAACAACTTAAAGTTTGATTCAAATCCATTTTCGTAATAACTAAGATATAGTGAAAATGCATCAAAATTAACCTTAAATTCTAAGTAAAAGGGGGCATAATTCATGAAAAAATGGTGCCAGAGCTATGCACCTCATGTCATATGATGTGGATGATAAGGTGGACCATATTTTAAGTTTGAATAAAATCCATTTAGAAATAACTGAGAGTGAAAGTGCATCAAAACTTTAACCTAAAATTCTAAGTAAAAAGGGGGGATAATTCGTGAAATATTGGTGCAAGAGTTATGGCCCTTGCATCGTATGATGTGAGTGATGATGTTGAACAACTATTTTAAGTTTGAATCAAATCCATTTTGTAATAGCTGAGATAGAGTGAAAGTGTTTCAAAACTTTAACCTGAAATTCTAAGTAAAAAGGGGGGATAATTCATGAAATATTGGTGCAAAAGTTATGGCCCTTGAGTCATACGATGTGAGTGATGATGTTGAGTTTCGTTAAGTTTGAATCAAATCCATTCAGTAATAACTTAGAGTGAAAGTGCATCAAAACTATCCTGAAATTCTAAGTAAAAGGGGGGATAATTCAAGAAATATTCGTGAGAGTTATGGCCCTTGTGCCATATGATGTGGGCGATGATGAGGAATAACTATTAAAAGTTTAAAGAAAATCCATCAAGTAATTACAGAGGTAAGGAGAAAAAAGAGAAAGTGCAAAAAAAAACTTTAACCAAGGTGGGGACGCGGAAAGACGCTAACGCTAAATTGACGTTTTGACCAAAACCACGAAATTTCATGCCCACGATGATTTTACAGTATACCTTTTGAATGTGTGTATTAAGACTGTTCTTTGTTGCATAACTTCTCTCGCAGACATCACACCTAAACTGCCGTGAAACATCGCGCCGCACTGTTTCTTCATGGTTCTTTTTATGATGATTTAGGTTTGACAGCTGAGCAAAAGATCGTCCACATCCCTCTACATCACACTTATAGGGCCGCTCACCTACGGACAAAGCAACGAAACAAATTCATTTACTAGGTCTTTTTCTAACAAAAAGAACAGCAACAGCTACATTAAATGGAACCCAAGTAATGTTTGACCATTTTATCCTCAGCACACACCTGTAGTGAAAAATCAGCCAGATACCTGCATCAATGACAAAATACTTTAAAGAAAACATCGGACAAACAGACAGCCAAAGATCACATAACATAATTATTACTGGTGTAACGGTCAGTTTTTTCCCCACTCAGTTTTTCCCCGGGGAAAAAACTGACTAGTCACTTTATTCCCCGGGTCAGTTCTTTCTCCCCCCCCCCCAGTCAATTTTACCCCCCAATTGCAACTGGTTACTCTTGATCATTCTTATGGGGGGAAAAAACTAACTAGTCAATTCTTTCCCCCCCCCCCCCCCTCCCCCGGTACCATTACCATACTGTTATACCAGGTCCCCTTCTCAAGATCTGTCTTCAGAGGGCAAATAAAATCTGTGTTAAGCTCAAATTGTATCAAATGTCACTGCTGAAGCTACTAGTTTAGTTATACATGTTGTTACTTCACTTAATTAAAGAGACTTATTAAAAGAAATATTACTGATTTACCTGTATGTACCCTAATATGCTGATTTAAATGGCAAATCTGCTTAAAAGATTTCTCACAGTATGAACACACATGTTTCCTCACATTGTTGTGTACAAGCTCATGCTGAGTCAACTGTGGTTTATTTCTAAACCCTTTAAAACAAGTCATACACATATGTGCCCTATCTGACTGACTTAGTCGGTTCCTGTCGTCATTTGTTGAAGAACTTGTGGAACCAGTTCGGTTTGGACTGCTTTCAGATGTAGAGCTGACTGGTGTCATTTTTTCTTCACCATAGGGCATGGGTTCTGACTTCACAGGCTGTTGCAGCAGCAGCTGTTGTTGCTGATGCTGCTGTAACTGTTGCTGATGATGTTGCTGTTGCTGGGAATGCTGTGCGTCCCGGTTCTGTTGCAGTAATTGTTGTACTTCAGCATCCCTCAGCATAATCTCACTGTCTTTCTTTACCTCATTTTCATAGAAAACACTGGAAGAAGACCGAGACTGAGGGTAGCTGCTCTCAGGATAGTTTGGCTGCTCACTGGAGGCCATCCTCTGAAATATAAAAATATGATGAAAATTATTTAAAGTGCTTTATATTCATATTTTAATTGAAAAATGTGTATTTAACTTTTTATCCTAAGAAAATACACCTAATCTGGACCAAGGCTTATCAAAGAGATTAATACTCATATTTACTTAGAAACTATCACAGCTATTTCACTAAGTTTCAACTGTCAAACAGTCTCCTGTAATATTCTAATATTTACTTTAATGCGAAGGTTGCGGTGTATTTTGGTTGTGTACAGTATAAAATAATTAATATCAATTTGATGTTACTTTTGGATCAGTTTTAACAAAATTTGTAAAAAATCACTTTTTAATGGTACTGGTAGCTCCCATGCTTGGCATTAAAGAGTTAAAAGGTTGTACCAGAAGGTAATAAGGACAGGTTAAGTATCTGATACCATTGTAGCTCACCCTGACTGTTGATCATGTTAAATAACGCTTAGCTTTACCTTTCTACAAAGACTTTCTCTGTAAGTGCCTGATAACTTGCAAGGATCTACTGATACTAATGAGTATGCAGAAAAAAACATCAAGCATCTAGCCTTCTGGTAAAGTTCTGGATGACTATTCTGCATTCTAGCCTCTGGTAACCTGATTCCTAGCATACCTTCTAGGAGTTTTCTAGGTGTTAGACAATCAAGTTATTTACAAATTAATGTTTCCACTAAAATTCTGTACTATACTTAGGATAATAAGTTGTTTATGGTTACCTACACCTGATCAATATTTGTGTCAACAATTGTGCTGCTTATGAAGTAACTGTTGTTGTTTTAAAGGCACTGGCCTCCAAATCGTTCGACAACAACAAAATTATTTTTTTTAGATATCTGGAAATTAATGCTGTATTTCTTAAGAATGCTTTGAAACTTTATTATCTTCATTTTCGTGATTTTCATTCACCATAATTATGTAATATGAGCGGGTGTGGGTATTTCCGAACAGTTAAGCAATAATGTTGAATGTTCGGAAATACCCACTTATATTGCCATTTAAAAACAACTTGTTTATAGAGTGATTCCAGCTGATTTAGTGTGTATAATTCCGAACTATATAAGTATACAGATATTGTCAGTATAGTGTATTGAAGATATTACCTATTGGACGTGTATTTCCGAACAGAGGGGGTAATTCCGAACAACAGTGGGGCTAATTCCAAACAGTTCCAACTTCTTAAAAACAGAACGTTTGTTTGTTTACAATGATAAACACAGACATTCTTTACGGTATTACTTGCATTTTTAACAAAGAAACTTTATAAAACAAAACATATAACTGGAATTTACAGAGCATCTGTATCTAAACCTAAATTTGCAGAAGCACAGCACAACATCTGTGGCAACTTTCTACATGCTTAATGTCCGAAAACTGAATATGGTATTAACACCCTTATACATGATGCAGTGTGCAGTGTTAAAAATGTCTTAGAATCTGTGTTTAAATCAACAGTATTTGCATTCAAACGGAAGTTCATCTGTATAGCCCAGTAATTCATCTACCACACATTTAGGGTGAAATCTGCATCCACAATTGGTGCATGTAGGGTTTTTCACATGCATAGCAGTAACGTGGACCTTGGTCGTGCGGGGTTGTCTTGGCTCCAAAATCTGCTTGAAAACTCTTGTCAAGCTCAGCTATTGCTACACCAGTTGCCGCCTCCTCTACCACAGACGGATCAAAATTTCACATGTTTAAAACGAGCAAAATATGAATGAAAAAAAGTTGAACTCATTTTACTAAGTAGTAGATTTATTTATTTTTTTACTGTACTTTTATATATATATATATTTATTATCTACTTATTTATTAATTTATAGTCTAGCTCTAGTTATTTGCTTCAAATGTATATTTTTTAAGTCTTTATATATACTTATTTGGATAAACTGTTCCTCATACATTGATTGTTTGGAATTAGCCACACATTATTAACAAGTGGGGTCTAATTCCGAACAGCTTCTTTGATCTTTCAACGTTTTCCTTAATGAGATATGCAGTTAACTCCCTTCCCACGGGACACTTGTGATGTAAGAATTCCATCAAAACATTGTCAGCGGTAAAAACCAATACTTTTTAGATCCTTACATACTACTTACATCAAAATACGAAAACAGGTAAGAACGACATGCATGCAAGCTGTCTTATAAATTCTAGTCTATTATTTTGAAAAGGTGCGCGACAAAACTTTGCATTCATTGCAATATGATATGGAATTCTTTGTTATCCAGTATGTGACGCCGTAGATTAGACTGGTGCCTTTCAAGAATACAAAAATGTCATTGGAAAAATGTGTTCGGAATTACCCCCCTGTTCGGGTTTATCCACACCCGCTCTACTCTTAATAAAATGATTTAAATATGAACAATTTCGATGCAGATTATAATTATAACTGCATGTCTGTGAATGACAAGTAAAATGTGTGTATTTCGTTAACGTTAATTACACGTCATGGCGTCCGCATTAACAAAAGGACATCAGAAAACATCCTGTCAGGTGTTTTAGTGTAAATGGAAAATGTTGGAACATCCGGTTACTCCGACTGTTGATCAACATATATGATTAGTATCTGTTACTAATTGACAGGTACTTATTAGTGGATTACAAAGCCGAAGAGCCACACAGTGTACATTTGAACTGCTTTCATCTGCACTCCATCTCTCCATCGTTTTCAAAATGAAAAATTTATTATATTCACCAGAATCCAAGATCTTTTAATATGTCAAAATTGATTGAATGTGTTTTAGTTGTTTCTTTTTCAGATGTTTGACTATAATGCTGTGGTTGTCAAAATCAAAGACTCTGCGTCTTCTTCTCTTTATACTTCTTTGTATTCATTATATTCTTCTTTGTTTGACATACCCCACCCACCTTTTTTCAATTATCACAAAACACGATACGTGATTCTGGGATTACCTGGCATTCAATTCAGATGAATGTATCTGCACAACTATGAGAAATAAGTTATTTACCATGGGATATTGATATGGAATCTATAGCTTATGACGTGTTTCTGCAAATCGATGAAATTTTAATAATTTGCAAAAAATAAACAAATCCCTGGCGTGCGTAAATTTTACATTTACGTGAGAATAACTTTACATGAATTTTTATTTGTTTGTTTTGGTTTCTACTTTTGTCAGTGTGACTCAGAAGTAGAAAATAAATGAACTGTATAAGATGGTTAATTTGAAACATATATTTCAGGATTTTAACCCTAGGTATGTGATTTTTTGCATTGATAATTTGGCTTTCCGTCTTTTCAATTTATTTATGTGAGTAGGTTTCGGAAAGTTTTCAAGTTCGGATATGCCAAACGTACTGTTGTGTTGAGTTTACAACAGGCAGAAGTTAGCACAAACCGTAAGATATATGAAGTCTTCCTGTAACTGTTACTCAATCAGACAAAATTAAATTTGCTAAAAAACCATGAAATTTTAGCAGCGGCTAGAAAAAAAGGGGTGCAACACCTTATGTACCAGTCACTTTATGTACCATACACCTTAATATGTACCACTTTGACACTTAGTGTACCACCTATATATTATATAGTAATTGCATGTATCTCATAGTGTAGCACTGTGAATATGTGATAATTACCTGTGAAAACAACTTTGATTTAATCAGCTTAAGTCCATAGAATGTTGTTAACATTTCTATGGGAAAGAGTTAAATTTTACCTTATTAATTATGAAAATTAACTTTTAAATTTAATAAAAAACATTTCAAGTAACATAAAATGTAACATTTTCATCAAATTAATACAAAAATGATCATCCACTATATATCATATATGTGGTACATAAAGTGTCCAAAGTGGTACATAAAGTGCTGGTACGTAAAGTGTCTGGTACATAAAGTGACACATTCGAAAAATAGAAGGAAGTATCCGCGATATCTACACTAGGGTATGCTACATGTACAGCTCCATACCTCTCGAGTACAGATCCGTACCTCTAGGCAAGCATGTTAGGTATTGATGCCCTGATGATTGATTGTAATCGAAAATTGATGGAAAAATGTCTAGAGTCTGCTACAATCATAGTTATGGTTCAAACTGTTGTACAACTCGCAGAACTCACATGGCCTTTCTGTTGTTCTTCTCTTTCTATGACTTCTTGATTTGGTTTAAATAAAGTTTCTCAAAATGGCGACGGATCAGACAAATCTGACAGAGTGCCTGATGGATTTTTCCATATCCTGACAATGCTCAGTCTCATGTGTGGAAGTATTATAATGGTTTACAGGAAGAGATTTGGGATGTAAGGACCTCCTGACAAGACTTGTTATAGGCCACACAAACAATTAGCTCTACCAAACACCTGTACCCGGCTACATGCATGCCATTTAACTATTGTACATGACCATATTCTAAATTTCTTAGACAAGACTTATTTTGATAGATTCATGAATGCGCAAATTTCCTGTGCGCTCTCCAAATTTCAATCTGGTATAAAAACTCTTATTTTATTTTCCTTTTATAAATTAGTTATTTATGTTATAATATACGAATGAATTCTGCCATAAACCCTACAAAAATACCATAAATTTTAATAAAAAATACGGGTGCCTTTCAGTTAATATGGAAATTTCCCGTGCGCTTGCCGAATTTCAGCCTTGTATAAAATCGTTTTGCGTGAACATACCGGTACTACTTTATTTTCCTTTAGTATTATATATGATTGATTCTTTCAAAAATACCTTTAATAAAAACAATACAGGTGTATTCTGGTTATGGAATGTGTATTCGGGTTTTTATGTGGATTCCAGTTTAATGTGTGACTGTTTTATTATAGTATACTATGATACTTTTTCTAATATTAAGGGGATGTGCAAGCTTATCTTGGTCTGCATTGGTCGCAAAAGCAAAATTACAGGCTACCAGCAGGCTAAAGGTTAATAATAGTATGCTTGTTGTCTAGAGTTAAATGATTAAGTCTTATATTCATAATATTAATTTATATGTTCTCACAAAATATTCTTGTTTACATTTCAGTAAATTTGTGATATTTTCCTGCCTGCTTGTCTTTTCATTCCTGTTTGCTCTGAGGCTTGATGGCACAATAGAGTGGAGTTACTGGGTTGTGTTCTTACCTATATGGATCTGGAAGTTCCTTGTCATATTTGGTGCAATAATTGGCAGTTATGTCTGGTTCAGACATCCTCTGTACAGGCAAGTATATTTGATTGGGTAATTAGCACCTATGTCTAGTTCAGAAACCCACTGTACAGGCACGTATATTTGGTGCAGTGACTGGAAGTAATGTCTGGTTTAGTCATCTACGGTACAGGCAAGTATATTTGTTGCAATGATTGGCAGTTATGTCTGCTTCAGACATCTTCCCAACAGGCATGTATATTTGATGCAATAATTGAGTTGTGTCCAGGGTTCTCGGAAATGCTGAAATTGGCATCCCTGTACGCATAATTGGTCCCGGTATACGCGTGTTTATTGTAACTTGGGAGTCCCCATACGCATGTTTCTGCAGTGGGACGCAGGCATTAAAACCATGAAAATTAATTGATTACATTAACCTACGAATAGTGTGTCTGGTTTAGACAATCTCTGTACAAGTATATTTGATGCCATACCTAGGGTAAATGATTTGTGTCTGGTTCAGACAACCTGTGTACAGGCATGTATATTTGATGCAATAATTGATTTGTGTCTGGTTCAGACAACCTCTGTACAGGCATGTATATTTATTGCAATAACTGACAGTTATGCATGGTTCAGACATACTCTCTACAAGCAGGCATATTTGTAGCAATAATTGACAGTTATATCCATTATTATTACGTAATGCAATTTCGGTATTCTCCAAATTTTTACGAAAAGCTGTGTGCTTGTTGAGTTGTATATTTTAAAGAATGCCAAATTGCCTAAGAAGAATAGTAAATGTTATTGAAATTTTAAAAGTTATTTAAGATAAGAACTTTGAGTAATATAACTTTCACTTTTACTCTAAGAATTTCATGTACGTTGTATATTTCAGGCTTGAGGGAGACAGTTTTGTGCAGTTTAAAGCAATGATAATGACAACCAGTATGCATCTAATGTTACTGGTTTTTGATATACTTGCCTGTGATAACCTCGAGACAAACGACCACTCCTGGATGTTTGTTTTCATACCACTCATGTTCATGTCTATTGTCTCTATTGGATTTTGTGTTTGGGCGATAAAAAATGAAAGATCTTTTGAGGTGAGTAACTGGTCCAGAGTTTTCATTTTGAAAATATTTCTTCTCCAACCTGATAGAAAACCGAGTTTTTGAAAACTTTTTTCATTTTTGATAATCAGGACATAGGATAGCTTTGTTTTTCATTTTTATACACCCAAAGGGACGTATTATGTAGTGACCCTGGTGACCGTCCGTTAGCAATTTCGTGTCCGCTCTGTAACTCTTGAACTCCTTGAAGGATTTCGAATAAATTTGACTCAAATGTTCACCACATTGAGACGACTTGCAAAATTTCGGATGGCTCGCTTCAAGGTCAAGGTCACACTAACTTAGGGGTCAAAAGTCGTATGACTTTGTTTTGTGTCTGCTCTGTAACTCTTGGACTACTTGAAGGATTTTAAAGAAACTTAGCACAAATGTTTACCACATCAAGACGACATGCAGAGCGCATGTTTGGGATGGCTGGCCTCAAGGTCAAGGTCACACTTAGGGGTCAAAGGTCATATGACTTTGTTTTGTGTGTATATTGCTCTGCATTTTGGTGTGCTCTTGTTTTTATTTTGATCTCTTTTTTGTTCCCATCCTCCTCTTATATAATCCTTCGGGCATATATTGCCCCGCTTGGCGGAGCTCTTTTTGTTCCATGTATTGATGAAAATGCACAAAGTACAGAATTTGGCTTTTCAAGTTACGCTGTTGTGATCCTTCTTTTCAAGTGTTCTGTATCAGCAATAATATTGCTGTTAACACTCTGAAGGTCTCATTGATGTTGTAGAAAAAACTTTGATTTGAAAATGCAGAAGTATGTTGAAGATACTTCAGTCAAAAACAGTATATAGGCATAGGAAATAGAGATCAATATAATTGCACCTTTAATCCAACCAGGTGTTCTGTATTACAAAAGTGGAAACTATTGTGACATTTTGATAAAAGCAAAACTGTATTATCTGCACATTATTTACCTACTGGGACTTCGTTTTATTTTTGGCTTTTTAAAAGTTAATTTTTTACCATATGTAACTTGACAGAATCATAGGGAAACCCTGTCTTGAGGGGTAAATCAAACACAATGAATAAATCCTTAATGATTTTGTTGTGCAAAAAAGTATGATATTGTGTCTTAAAACAGTTTTCATTTTTCCACTCAATGTGTAATTGCAAGGGAAGTAAACTTTAAAAGATCTCTACTTATAAGTACTAGCCCAAGCAAGAGTTGTCCTTTTTTGTGGATCACAACTTTAAATTAAAAATTATAAACTTCTGTTATTGATTAACAAAAAATATCATAAACTTCACATTTGTGAAATCATTTTTTTGGTTTTTCAAGGACTTGGAAATTAATTTCTAGACTTTATTTAAATCATTGAAAATTTTAGGGGCCCATCTCTACAGTATATATCAGAATATGAAACTGAATATAGCTTAATATATTTAACTGTATAAGTATCTAATATGACTTTGAAATTATTCAGCTTAATATGAAGAATATATCAGGTACCAGATTTTTATGCCCCCGGCATCTGCTGATGCGGGAGGCATATAGTGATTGTCCTGTCCGTTCATTCGTACGTTTGTCTGTCCGTCTGTACGAGGTTAACCAAATGGGACCGTTTCGTCTAGCATCATAACCCCTTACTAGAATGACTTGATACTAATGCAGATGTAACCTGTGACCATTCCTCATCTTCAGACATCACCTGACCTCAGTTTGACCTTGACCTTGACCTCATTTTGGACTAGGGTTGCTTTATATGGGCCATATCTTGGTTAACCAAATGGGACCGTTTTGTCTAGTATCAGTACCCATTACAAGAATGAATTGATACTAATTCCTCATCTTCAAACATCACCTGACCTAAGTTTGACCTTGACCTTGTTTTGGATTTAGGTGCAAAAATCTGTCGACAAGGATGCCACCGGGGGCATCAAGCGTTTATTGAATGCAGCTCCTTGTTATACACTTGAACCTGTTTGAGCAGCCATCTGTATTAAGCTGCAACTGGCCTTAAGCAGCCAATTGGCTAAGTGCCAAAATTGACATTTTGTTCCAGTTTCAACTTGTATTAGTAACTTTGAGCATCCACTTGCATTGAGCAACCAGGTTGCGTCACTTCTTTGGTTGGCTGCTTAAGACAAGCTTGACTGTATAAAACGTACAACCATGTTATGACAAACTGTGTGTATATCAGGATATGATTGAGTAGGTAGTTTATATTTCATGAAGAATAAAGAATGCAAAAATGTAATAAAATTTGATACTTTTAGTGTATGTGTACATTTCAGCTGGAGTTGTTTTGCTCTGTAAACATTCTACAGTTTATATTTATTGCATTGAGATTGGACAATGTGATCAAGTGGAGTTGGGTGGTACGTATGAACAAAATTATTGTTTTCATTCAGAATATGTTGAAAATGCTTTTTAAAAAAAATGTAGGACAGATTTATTCTGTTTTGTAGTAGTTCCTTATTTGAAAAAAGGAAAATTCCATGAAAATAGTTGGAAATAGATATACATTGATGCAATTTGTCTTGTACGATTGCTTTTTGTGTGTATGTTGTCATTACCCAAACAGGTGTCACAGTACTAAATGATTATATAATATGTCAATTGAAAAGGAGGTATGATTTTTTTTTTTAAAAATGAATCTTCTGTGGTTAGTTTTTTTTGGGGGGTATATTTTGGTATGTTGTACTAAAAGTTCCATAAGGCTTTTATGCTAAAAACACATAAAGCAGCTGTCCATTTAGATGTTATACATAATTACATGGTAAGAAAAGCACTATTTTCAATGTTGCACAGGAACTTAGTACACAGTTACAGCCATTATGATTATTTGAGGAAATCATTAACAACGGATTAAAGCATATTTTCTACTACATGTACATATTATGTAGTATAATTAATATTCAAACCTTTGGCAAATATTTGTGAAAACAACCATTGAAAAAAGGATTTTACAAGAAATAGACATATTTTATGTTTAAAGCAAAAGAAATGTGGCAGTCAATTATAAACAAATGCATTGTGAGTCTTTAACATGCTTACATTGCTGGCATGGACATCTATCAATTTGTTCAAATAATGGCCGCTAAAGTTGGAACGAGAATGGTTCTACATCAGACTTGGTCTGCAATATTAAGTTAAGGTCTTCTGTGAAATATTTACAAATAGGGGAGCACAGCACCCTTTAACCTTTGAAAAACTTCTGATATAACATCATTACAAGGTCTTGTCCCAGTTTTAACATCCTTTCCGAATTTTGTTCAAATGGGGATACTTATCCTCTTGGTTAAAGTTTTGCAAGTAATCAGGTTTCTTCGAAACTGCCAAGCAAAATGCTTTCAGACTTCACACATGACTTCGTCATTATGAGATGACCTCTTAGGACAAGTTACATAACTCTACTTTTTATTTTGTCAAAATTACACCCCTTTTCAACTTAAAATTTCAGGTTGAAGTTTTGCATGTAAGCAGGTTTCTCAGGAACTATTAGGCCAGACACATGTCTTTAGCATCATTAGATGACTTCCAAGGACAAGATACATAACTCTACTTTTTATTTTGTCCAAATTATGCCCCTTTTCAACTTAGAATTTCAGGTTAAAGTTATGCATGTAAGCAGGTTTCTTCAAAACTGCTAAGCAAAATGCTTTCAGACTTCACACATGACTTTGTCATTATGAGATGACCTCTCAGGACAAGTCACAGAACTCTAGCTTTTTTTTTTTTGTTAAAATTGTGCTCCTTTTTAACTTAGAAATTTTGCTTAAAGTTTTGCATATAAGCAGGTTTCTTCTCATGTGCAAGTTACATTTTTGCAAAATTATGCCCCTTTCTCATCTTAGAAATTTGGTGACAGTTTTGAATGTAAGCGTGTGACTCAGGAATTAGTTGACCAGATGTTTTCAGATTCTTCACATGTCTTTTATTTCATTGGATGACCTCACATGGCAAGTTAACTCTGGTTTTCATTTTAGCAAAATAAGGCCCCTTTTTCAACTTAGAAAATTTTGCTAAAGCTTTTATATCTACATGTATGCTAGTAATAAGTGGAAGGGCTTCAGTTAGTCAAGCAAGCTGTCATTAGACAGCTTTTGTTCTCACAGGATATCAAATAAACATAATGACCCAAGTATCTGATATAATAATTCATTTCAGATTGTATTTATACCTATATGGATAGTGATGTGTATATCAATGATTGGGGTAATATATGCCATCATTTTGGCAATCATTTTGTCACGTTCGCCAGAGATCATCAGGGACCAAAGGCGTGGAAATCTCACAACAGCCATTGGATATTCCCTTCTAGTCATTCCTATGTTGATATTTGAAGTAAGTTGTCATTTTTTCAAATTCTTTTATGAATTTAGCTGGAACTTAGTGATTTTTTTTTTAAAGATATGCATTAAAGGCAGCCCATTAATATGACTGAAGCATTAATTATTTGATTAGTTACAGTAACTGATTTTGCTGACCAATAATCAAAAATTATTAACTGGATAAAGGATTAAATATTTTCATTCATAATGACATTGTTTGTCCTTTGACTTATATAGTTTATTACATTGAAATGCCAGTTTTGGCTGCTTTCATCAGTGCTTTTAGTAAGAATTCAGACTTTGAATACAAAATACCTAACCCACCCGCTTAGTTCATTTGGGAGAGCGCAGATCTATTGATCGCAGGGTCATGAGATTGACCCTTGGGTGAGGCAAATGTTCTCCATGATGAATTGATGACGGACATTGTGTCTGAAATCATTCATTCTCCACCTCTTGTTGGGGAATTCAGTGGTTAAGGTCATTGGCTTCTGATTGCTTGCCCTCACCACAGTGGGCTTAACACCTTAATTTGAATGTAGAATTATTTCATGTGAGAAAGCTGTCCAGCTAGCTTACAGAAGGTCGATAGTTCTACCTAGGTATATGTTTATGCCTGAAATAACAGTTTCAGGGGTGCCTGGGGTTTTCCTTTACCATTTGAAGCTGGTAAGTAGCCAAATTACCTATAATTGTGTCAGTATGACATTAAACCCAACAACAGCCAACATTCAGAGATGAAATAAGAAATGTACTTACAATTGTTTATTTTCTTCTTACATTCCCAAACTTTTGTTTGCAGTTGTGTATGTCACAGTATTATTTGATTATATTTACAGATCCTGCTAGCAAACAGGCTGGATGAAGACAACCATTTCAAATATACAGCCATCACAGTACCATTATATATATCATTGTTTACACTAGTTCTGCTTTCATTTGGAGCAAAGGGAGGTAATCAGTGTAAGTATTAGGTTTCTTCTTGCATTATGCAAATTTGCAGTGTATTCCATTGTTTGTGGGGTACATTGAACTCTAAATCATAGGAACAATACAGAACAATGTTTAGAAACTTTTTAATCTTTCTATGGTCTGACTTATTTTCTCTTTTTACTCAAACTTCATAATTTGTACAACAATTATGGTAGATATAAAGGTTGCAGTTATACACAGAACCACTTTCAGATTGCCCGTTAAAAAGTTTTGAGATCAAAGCACTTCATGCTCGTGCTTATTGACATTGAATTTCAGAATGTAAAACCTAATTGAGCCATGCCATGAGAAAACCAACATAATGGGTTTGCGACCAGCATGGATCCAGACCAGCCTGCGCATCTATGCAGTCTGGTCAGGATCCATGCTGTTTGCTTTTAAAGCCTACTGCAATTAGAGAATCCATTAGCGAACAGCGCGGATGCGCAGGCTGGTCTGGATCCATGCTGGTTGCAAACCCACTATGTTGATTTTCTCATGGCGTGGCTCAATTATGTATTGTTATTGCCTTTTAATGTGGTCAATAACATGAAAGCAACATTTTATGACATTCTACAGCTTTCATATGATAAATGATTCTGTAAGAGGTCTATTTAAGTAACAAAAATAGACCCATTTCTTAGAGCAAGACCCCTATTAGAAATATATTTTTAAAATTATTAATTTTTTTAGGAAAATTTATTGTTTCTTTTTTATATAAAAGAAAATAACAAGCAACCTATTTTTTTATTTCAATATAATTTCTAGTTTTACATGTAAAAGGCATGTGGTCTCTTTGATGATTAGATAAAAGACATTGTGTCTGAAATCATTCGTCCTCCACCTCTGATTCATGTGTGCCCCGTTGTGCCCCGAGATGTAAAAAAAATCGACATTACCCATGTATAAATCTTTTAAAGGAAAACTGTTTTTAGGACCAACAGTAAATAGAGAAGACATTTTAATCACTGTTGACCTTATGCATAGCATCAAATGTATTGCAGATCAGAAAATGTGATATAAGCCCTGAATTATTTATTCTTTGTAATCAAAAATAATACTTCAGTATTCACAATACTTTATGATTAAGTATCAAAATGGTCCACTATGATTATGGGTCAGATACATTAAGCTTTTAGATGTGCTTTTATTTGAGCCATGCCATGAGAAAACTAACATAGTGGGTTTGCAACCAGCATGGATCCAGACCAGCCTGCGCATCCGCGCAGTCTGGTCAGGATCCATGCTGTTCACTTTTAAAGCCTATTGGAATTGGAGAAACTGTTAGTGAACAGCATGGATCCAGATCTTGAAACCTTGCTTGGGCTGTAGAATTCATCATATGAGCCGAGCCATGGGAAAACCAACATAGTGGCTTTGCGACCAGCATGGATCCAGACCAGCCTGAAAGCGAACAGCATGGATCCTGACCAGACTGCGCGGATGCGCAGGTTGGTCTGGATCCATGCTGGTCGCAAAGCCATTACGTTGGTTTTCCCATGGCGCGGCTCATATAAGGAAGTGATCCAGCTGGCTTTCAGAAGGTGGGTCAGTAGATTTTACCAAGGTGTCCTATGCTTGAAACATTGCCCAGATTGGCATCTGGGTCCGGTTGTTCGAAACTTTAATCAGCTGTTAAACTAACCGGAGGTTAAATTTTGATTCAAAATACTAGACTTGATGGGAAACACTAGTGTGATATTTTGATTTCATTGTAAAGATTTTTCAGTGTTCATAATTCTTACCTCATACATTTGTATTCTAAGTCTTCTGAAATGTCGAAAAATAACTCTAAAAGTTAACCAACCGTTAGCTTAATCGCCTGTTAAAGTTTCGAACAACTGGACCCTGGTGTATTCCATTACCGTGAAAATCTGCGCAGTCTGGTCTGGATCCATGCTGGTCGCAAACCCACTATGTTGGTTTTCTCATGGCACGGCTCATTTTACATTGTATACATGCACTTTGTCGGTTTTAGGGTGGTTTGGTGTCAGGAAGGATTTCTGTCAGTTTTCGCTCGGCCTGTGTCCTTGTCTGCAAGAGTATGGGAATATATCCTACTCCGCGGAGACCAGTAGTGAACCGGCCACAGAAAGTGAACATGTGACGCCCAAACATTGGCATAGTAAAAAGAAACCACCAGATGATATACTGAAAGTTGTAGTGCCCATTGTGTCCATAGAAACGCCAGATTGATTTACAACCATATATATATGTATATGGATTTGAGCATTGTGAAATTCTGAAATGAGGGACCGTTCATTATTTTAAACAGTATTTATTTGGCATAGTGGTACATGTGTAACATGTACAAAATGTTGTTATATAACATGACAATTGTGGATCTCAGATCAAACTATAACAAATAACTTACAATGATTTGTCGTCAGGAGACTGTTCCATTCTTAATTAGCGATTACGTTAAGCTTACTAGCCATCGGAGAACATTTATTTGACAGAATCAAAATAACAATATCTAAATTAAGGTAAAACATAGATTGTTTTACATGGCAAGGGACTGAGCAAAAAGCCCCAATTATCCAGGATTTTGAGCCGTCCATTTAGGAACCAAATCATACAGGTCAACTTACATTGGAAATTCAGGTCACTTATTCTTTGTTTACACAGAACTGTGATGTGTTATAAAAGCACACTTGTGACATTTTTAAATAATGCATTAGAAACACTATGTCATAATTAACTTACAAAATGGCTAAAACAAGAAATTATGACTTGCTTAATTTAATACAAACAAATTTTGATTGAAGACTTTTTTCTCATTTTTTTTTTAAATTAATGTTGTATTCTATGACGTGTGCATCAGTGTTATGACTTATTTTTACTACCCAGATAGCCTAGAGGTAGAGTGCTGAAAGTTGTGGGTCATCATGTGAAAATTTTGACTGTTCATTTGACAACAATTCTCAGAATTATTCTTTGGGGCATTCTAAGTTAAATTGTTGGATTTTCAAAATGTAGCAAAAAATTGTTCACAACTTCTTTATTGAAAGAGCTGAAATACCAATTAAGGGGCTTGGAATAACAAAAAAAGGCATATAAACTAATTCATGTGTATTTTCAGAATTGAAGATTTCTTTTTATCTCAGTGATACATGTATAACTTTTCAGTAGTGTCTTTGATATAGCAAAAAGAGCATTTTTCTTTAACCTTTCGCAAATAAATACTCTCATTTTCAGCAGAAATATACTTGCAAACAAACATTCTAGGAGAGAATATCACACAACTTTCTTTGCATTTGAAAATGGTGTATTTAGCAGATTTGCTCGTACTGCTGAACGTGCGAACAATTTTGACACCTAAACTCAAATTGAATAAATGCATTTAAAGGGACTGTGTTACATGTTTGTGCACTCAAGTTATTGATACTCTACCCAGCTGAGGTAGTTTCTTATAGAAAATATAGGGAAAGTGACCGGGAGGACGTGACTGAGTCCAGGTTCTTGAGCTAGCAGAGTTTCACTGTATATCAGTTGTAAAAGGAAAGCAAAAATGGATACATAATTATATATACTAGCAGTTTAAGAATATTTTTTGCAGAACTACAAAGCTTCGGACTTTTTGAATGAGCCAGTTTATGTTCTACAAAAGAGAAATGCAGCTAAGTAAATACTAATCAAATAAAATATTCACTTGTACACATCATATTTTTTAAAGTGTAGAAAGTACATTATACTTTGATTTGTTTGCTGTAAATAAAATATACAACAAAGTGGTTCAGTTCTATGCTATATTTATTTGCTCTGTAAATTGTGTATTTTCGAATGGAGTGCATCAATGGCAGAGTGGTTAAGGTCAATGTACTCAAAACACTTGAAAATATGTGCTTGAAACCTTGCTTGGACTGTAGAATTCTTCATATGAGCCGCGCCATGGGAAAACCAACATAGTGGCTTTGCAACCAGCATGGATCCAGACCAGCCTGAAAGCAAACAGCATGGATCCTGACCAGACTGCACAGATGTGCAGGCTGGTCTGGATCCATGCTGGTCGCAAAGCCACTTTGTTGGTTTTCCCATGGCGCGGCTCATATAAGGAAGTGATCCAGCTGGCTTTCAGAAGGTGGGTCAGTAGATTTTACCAAGGTGTCCTATGCTTGAAACATTGCCTGGATTGGCATCTGGGTTCGGTTGTTCGAAACTTTAATCAGCTGTTAAACTAACCGGAGGTTAAATTTTGATTCAAAATACTAGACTTGATGGGAAACACTAGTGCGATATTTTGATTTCATTGTAAAGATTTTTCAGTGTTCATAATTCTTACCTCATACATTTATTTTTCTAAGTCTTCTGAAATGTCGAAAAATAACTCTTAAAGTTAACCAACCGTTAGCTTAATCGCCTGTTAAAGTTTCGAACAACCGGACCCTGGTGTATTCCACTATCGTAAAAATCTGCGAAATAGCACCATTTTGCCTGGTTGTTCCTTGGATGGTTCTCTATAAAAGTTGTTCAAATTGGGGTGCTTAGCCCTTTTTAAGAGCCATTAAAAACGAAATACCGGTACTTCTAAACTATTCCTCATGAACGAGTTGATGAATCTTCATCAAACTTTGTCTGCAGCATCTTTGTAGTGTCACCTCTTAGTTTATTCAAAATACTTCTTTGGCCGCAAGGCATAGAAATACATTTTAACAACTTCGTCTTAGGAACACCCGTCCGTTTTAGGTGCCACTAGAGCTTAAATACGGCTTCTTCTCATGTATCTTGGTCTGTAGCATCATGATAACGGTTTTATGCATCCTTTATTCCTGTTTCAAGTTCTCGTGTTTCTTCTCCATAGCATTTTGTATTGCTTCTGCATCTGTTCCGATCATTTTTGAGTGGTCAATAGCACGTCATTTATGAATTTATTTTCACATTTCAAGTGATCTCGTTTCTCATGACTTCCTCTTTGACATTTGTTAGGCGAAGGAAGATCCTGTAATTCAGCTTTTCCCTATACTTACGGGCATAACATAATGTGCTGCACATCTTTGCCAGTACATAAGAATTTTTCAATTTTTATGTTTATCACCGTTGCAGTCTGAGAAAACAACCTGAAGAGAATAAGCATAATGTTCACAAAGTGGATTTCATTAATGATGTTGTTAAGCTGTCAATATAAATAATGAGACCATATGAGCCGCGCCATGAGAAAATCAACATAGTGGCTTTGCGACCAGCATGGATCCAGACCAGCTTGCGCATCCGCGCAGTCTGGTCAGGATCCATGCTGTTCGCTTTCAAAGCCTATTGCAATTAGAGAAACTTTTAGCGAATAGCATGGATCCTGACCAGACTGCTCGGATGCGCAGACTGGTCTGGATCCATGCTGGTCGCAAACCACTATGTTGGTTTTCTCATGGCACGGCTCAATTATGTTGACAAGTCTAACACGAAGCACAGATCTTGAAATACAGAAAAGAAATATAGGTATTCGATGAACTGCATCTTTTCTTAAATTATGCAATGTCATCTGGTTGTCTTTAAGAAGTTTACCTGGCAGTAAGATTCGCTCGTCTAGAAAACTGCTACCTATAAAACATATGCTACCACCATTTATGGTAACCTGTTTGTTTAGACGCAGGTGTATAATGAATTCGGGTTAATGCAGCATCAGGTTACTTAACGATTATAGCTTAGCTAATTCTATAGAAACTGATATTTCTTTATTTTTCGCTGTTTTTTAACTGATATTTCGTTATTTTTCTCTAAAATGAAATGTTTGTTTAAACTGATAGTTTGTTATTTCTCATTCACTTGAAATGTTTGTTATTCTTAAAGCTTAAGAGAGTTTCGTCATGAAAGTATTCGTAAGGCTTAATTGTGCATTGATACTCATATAAAAGAAACATTCCTAGAAATTTGTTTATGATTTGGATTCGCGCTCGTTTATAAAAATCGTGACATATTCAATTGCCACGTACATCTGCCCGTCCAAATGTGAGTCCGTCCGTTTCATTTTGAATACAAATATTGAACTGACCATTAATGTGTATATATTTAAAAGTTCTATATAGTGTGGAGTTAGGACCTATTTGTATGTTGTTATTGTTTGTACACCCCGCCCCCCCCCCCCGCCCCATCCCCCTCTCCCAACAACTTGGTATAACCATGACGTCAATTTATTCCACTCTTGAATCCGTTTCCTCCAAAGACCAGTACTTATATCATATATATATCACCACAACAGGATTCGAAACCACGACCGCCTCTCTACGGTGATCCGTTAGGGCCGGCGCCTGCTCCCTGTGAAAGTGAAACGCGAGGGAACGACGGTACAATGGCGAAGCGCGACAGTACGATGGTGACAACACAACAGTGCGATGGCGAAGCGCGACAGTACGATGGTGACAGTCCGTCGCGCTTCGCCATCGTACAGTCACGCTCCGCCATCGTACTGTCGCGCTTTACCATCGTAGTGTAACCCGTACAGTCCTTACAGACTTGCTTAATTTTCTTCTAAACAAAAAGATGTCCAATTAGTCTTTGTATCTGTATTAGATCTATATAAAGCAAATAATGCCAAAACTAAATTGCTCATACGAGGGTCATTCGGAAAAAAAAGATAATTGTAAAGGAATATGGTATACAACCTACTGTCTAACTAATATATAAGCTTCAGATTAAGTTTATCTCAGTCTTTAAAATATTTGCCCACTTCCGCGGTCAGGAAATCCATGAGATCATAACGCTGCAGTGTAGTCTCCCCTTTGTATGGTCTCAAGTAACTGAAAAAATACGACTCTCAGTGCTTTATTCAAGAATATTTTCGCCCGGAAAACATCTTTTTCAGCCACGGAAAGATTAAAACGTCACAAAGACGTAAAAAAGCGGGATGATTGATTTGTACAACTTATTCATCTCTCAGAAATTTTTGAACGATTGGACTTCTGTGAGCCTCAGCGTTATCATGGATCAACTTGAGACCGCAATTATACCACTCATTTGACATATTTTTTTGTATTTTCGTTTAACCGCTTTCAGTATTCTGTTTCTATAAAAGTTTCCAGTGACTTACTTTCCTGACGGTGCAGGAATATTTACAAAATTTTAATGTACCCCTTGAGTTAAAGAAGATGGAAAACAAAAGATAATAGGTAAGTGTAGATTTCTAGGAAGCACAGAGCATTAAAAAACACACCCTCAGAACCACGCATCTGCAAAGTAGGCCCACAACAACAAAAAACTGTAACGGAAAAATATTACTGCTTCAAAAATCTAACAAGTACATATAAATTTATTCCAAATATAGATGGAGGAAGGGGTAAAAGCGGGATGGGGTGGGGGAGGAGGTTGAAGGGGGAGGTAGACCAAGGATGAAAATACAAAGGGAATGCTACGTTCCTTAATCACAGCTACATCATAATGCAAAACACAATAGCGCAGACATTCATGTACCAAACATAAACGCACAACCACACCCAACTGACTAACATAGGAAAACAATCAAGTAAGATACAAGAACACTGTAGGGCACCACTTTAGACTCACAAGCACACAAACGCACACCTAAAAGCAGGAAAAAACAATCGTGTACCACCTTAGGATTCTGGTAGCCAAAATAAAGAGGGGATGGGCACGAAAACTAACTCATTATTATGAGGGTGCAAGAACCCAGAAATTTGAAATTTACGTACCAGCAGTAGATCTAAATAGTTTATTCTGATACTGCAAAGTAACCAGTTCACTGGGTATCTGCCTTGCAGGTATTTCTAAAGAACAATGTGCTTTAATGTACGCTTTAATTTCAGATTTTTATTCGCTTTCCATAGCTATATTTTGTTTGGTGTATATGACTACACCTGATACAGAAACTAAATATCTCCGAAACGGTACGATAGTTTTCAATGAAACTTGGAGTCATACATGTATCTTCCTTGTAAAACACGGGATTATTGCGTCTCAAACTTCTATGAAAGTGCGCGATTGTCTTTGTTTTTTTAAAATCACCTTAAAGATGTAGAATTTTATTGTCTGTAAGATTGTTTAGTAAAATGTTCTCACAGAAAGTTAACAGTATGCCCGAGATTATAGCCACTTTAACTGTTTCAAGACTTCTGGACATCCCTTTTGAGGTAAGTTTGAAATGAGCGTTCCCTGTAATTTAGATATAGCACAAGTTGAGATAATTGTAGTTATTATATTAAACTAAACCTGTCAATCAGTTTCTTTAAACACGCCTTTAATAAGGCAGTCCTTCCTTTTCAGTATTCATGTACAATAGATCGACTAAATTATTGGCTAATTCTAACATTTCATTGTTTTCGCTTGTGGACAAATGAGTAGGATATTTTCATATATAATAGTTCTTATCATAATAACATCACACATGAGGATAATAGGTGAAAAAATGTTCATGTCAAAAAACAACTTAATACGTATATGGTTTTTCGTTTTGGTGTTTGGGACAAGGGACGTTAAAACAAAGGGTTTGTTTCATTTTAGTATTGATTTAATACATAAATAAATTAAACTTAACGAATGAAAGTTACAAATTCAATTAAACGAAGAAACCATCACATACAAAAACTAAGTAAATAAAACCATTTAAATTACTTTTTAAAGAAATAAATTTGCTAAAATGTTAGCATTTTATTTACTTTTGCAAACGTCTGCATCATGACTGTTTAGATGCAACAAATAATTGTTAAACAAAGAAACTTTCGAGAAATCTTTTTAATTATAATCAGCTAATCATTTCTACAATGCACAACTAAAGAAATTGAAGATGCAGTAACACCATTTATTTTCTTTTTTTAGGGGGTGGGGTGGGGGGGGGGGTTGTTTGTTTTTGTGTTGGTTTATTTTTTTTATTTTTTTTCTCAAAAGAGTTTATTACTTAAGTTAGGTTTCTTGACTCTATAAATGTGGTATTGTAGCTGGGTTGGACACACCAGCGCAGATATTATTTACTTAATTCAAACTAAAGGAAGTCATTATTGATCTGTTTGCATATTTATTGTGGTTTTCGGAGAAGGCAGTTGGTTGACATCAAGTAGCTTCTATAGAAAATGATACTAAAAGAATAATTCATTTCGACAGTTCCCATTTTTCTCTCTTTTTTTCAAAACTCGGGGAATATGTTATTAATCTAATTTTTTCTACACAGCTTTCATTTAGTTAGAATTCATAATGGAAAGAAAGAATGTTTTGGCAGGCTTTAAAAGTTCCTGAGTTTTTTTTTATTATTATTAATTTTCATTACTCGGATTCTGGGCAGAAAAATGTTGACAGGAGGAGGGGGGAAAAAGGCAGTAAAAGTTACTAAAACAACAGACGATAAGTGATCACTTCAAATGTGTTGCCTTAAAGGATTTTAACACTACTTTAATACGCATTTAACCTGTAATGCAAAGAAAATTACCATTCTGTGTTTAACTTTTTTATGATCTTGAACATAAAATTGATGATTTCAAAAACTTTAACAAAAATTTCACTCTTAGCGCACGAGTACTATTTGCCCTTGGTCATAACATCTCCGGCGAGTATTAGATTGATGATTGAATAGCAAACCATCTGTCATTTTCAATATTTGGTAGGGTGACAATCAGGCCATTCAGAAAGTTGAACCCGGACTCAATTTTTTAACAATGCATTTCATATACCAAAATGTTCGTAAATGTCTGAAGTTTATCAGACTGCCGGCATAAATTGGCATAAAGGGTGGCGAGCTGAGAAATTCAAGATGGCGTCCAAGATGGCCGCCATAACAGTAAAGATGACCACAAAGCTTTAACAGACCATCAATTTTACATTTCGATATGTATGTCATTTATTTTTGGTGCAATTATTTTTTAATGTTAGCCGTATAAAAGGACAGGATAGTCAATAAGTCTTAGTTGAACAGGCTGAATTTGAAAATTCGCGGCCAAGCTAGGGGGTCCGGGGGCATGCCGCCCTGGAAAATTTTGAAATTCAACGCTTCATTTCCTGCATTCTGGGGCATTTTAGGAGCATTATAGGACACCTTTTCCGCTGCAATTTTATATACACAGTTTTTATTTTCACAGTTTTAAGGATTAACCTGTTAAATGTGGGCAAAATTATAAAATTAAGTTTCCTTAAAGGTAAAATTCTTTGTTTCTTTGAGATAATTAACATAAATATGAAATATGCAGCAGCCACATACACTTTGAATGCAGTCCTAATGTTGCCTTTTCGGAAAAACATTTTCTTTCGTTCTCTTCTTTCCTTCTTTTAGAATTTCTGGTGTGGGGGGCGGACCACAGGACCCCCCCCCCCCCCCCCCCCACCTCCCCTTCTGGATCCGCGCATGGTATCGGCCAATGCGGATAGAAGCTATAGCCCAATTTCACTAACCTCTGATTAAAGATGTGACCACATTTGTTTACCAATAACCTCGGATTAAGGATGTAGCCCTATTTGTTTGTCACTCACCTCGGATTAAGGATGTGGTCCTACATGTATTTGTTTGCCACTAACCTCCGATTAAGGATGTAGCCCTATGTTTGCCACTAACCTCGGATTAAAGATGTAGCCCTTTTTGTTTACCACTAACCTCCGATTAAAGATGTAGCCCTTTTTGTTTACCACTAACCTCGGATTAAGGATGTAGCCCTTTTTGTTTACCACTAACCTCCGATTAAAGATGTAGCATTATTTGTTTGCCACTAACCTCCGATTAAGGATGTAGCCCTATTTGTTTGCCACTAACCTCCGATTAAAGATGTAGCCCTATTTGTTTGCCACTAACCTCGGATTAAGGATGTAGCCCTATTTGTTTGCACTAAACTCGGATTAAGAATGTAGCCCCAGTTGTTTACCACTAACCTCGGATTACGGATGTAGCCCTACTAACCTCCGATTAAGGATGTAGCCCTATTTGTTTGCCACTAACCTCCGATTAAAGATGTAGTCCTATTTGTTTGCCACTAACCTCGGATTAAGGATGTAGCCCTATTTGTTTGCACTAACCTCGGATTAAGGATGTAGCCCCAGTTGTTTACCACTAACCTCGGATTACGGATGTAGCCCTACTAACCTCGGATTAAAGATGTAGCCCTATTTGTTTGTCACTCACCTCGGAATAAGGATGTGGTCCTACATGTATTTGTTTGCCACTAACCTCCGATTAAGGATGTAGCCCTATGTTTGCCACTAACCTCGGATTAAAGATGTAGCCCTTTTTGTTTACCACTAACCTCGGATTAAAGATGTAGCCCTTTTTGTTTACCACTAACCTCCGATTAAAGATGTAGCCCTTTTTGTTTACCACTTACCTCGAATTAAGGATGTAGCCCTTTTTGTTTACCACTAACCTCGGATTAAGGATGTAGCCCAATTTGTTTACCACTAAATTCCGATTAAGAATGTAGCCCCATTTGTTTGCCACTTACCTCCGATTAAGGATGTAGCCCTATTTGTTTGCCACTAACCTCCGATTAAAGATGTAGCATTATTTGTTTGCCACTAACCTCCGATTAAGGATGTAGCCCTATTTGTTTGCCACTAACCTCCGATTAAAGATGTAGCCCTATTTGTTTGCCACTAACCTCGGATTAAGGATGTAGCCCTATTTGTTTGCACTAAACTCGGATTAAGAATGTAGCCCCAGTTGTTTACCACTAACCTCGGATTACGGATGTAGCCCTACTAACCTCGGATTAAGGATGTAGCCCTATTTGTTTGCACTAAACTCGGATTAAGAATGTAGCCCCAGTTGTTTACCACTAACCTCGGATTACGGATGTAGCCCTACTAACCTCCGATTAAGGATGTAGCCCTATTTGTTTGCCACTAACCTCCGATTAAAGATGTAGCCCTATTTGTTTGCCACTAACCTCGGATTAAGGATGTAGCCCTATTTGTTTGCACTAACCTCGGATTAAGAATGTAGCCCCAGTTGTTTTACCACTAACCTCGGATTACGGATGTAGCCCTACTAACCTCGGATTAAGGATGTAGCCCTATTTGTTTGCCAATAACCTCGGATTTAGGATGTAGCCCGGTTTGTTTACCAACCTGCGTAAGTTTGTACAATTTTTGGTAGATACACTCAGTATAATCAACAGATAGAAGATTTGCTGCAAGTGAAACTTATGTACAATATAAATGAACATTGTACCGTCAGATTAATGCAAGTCTCTTGTCACAAGATCTGTTTCGGCCGACCCAGTATTATCTTCACGGTAACTGGCGATAAAAAAAAATAAACACATATGTAATCAATTTTCAATTGGTAGCCTATAGGGCCTATATCATAACTTTCTTTCAGTCAAAGTTTACAGCATCAAGTTGTAAGTTTAATCGGCTTCAAAAATGTAATTAGATCTAATTCGAACATGCGTTTTCCTATAGATTACAATAATAACTAAACTGTTAAGACTATTTAGTATAAATTGCATAATTAGTATAAATTGCATAATTGTATTCGTACATACCAGTGCCCTAACAAACTAATTCATTTTAAGCCAGCTGAATGGACTATGGTAAATGTAGTATTTGGAAAGTCGTAGAGCTTGTTAATAAAACTTTAAATAACTTAAAACAGGTTTACTGTATTGCTTTCCTCGAAGTAAATAGTTTAAACTTTCACCCTCTAAGGGGCGTTCAAATAATATAAATACATTTTGCGCGGGGGCATTGTATTATAATAGTTTTCAACTGTCCGTTCATAGGGTATCTTGAAATGTTTGTATAAATATATAAGCTTTTATACAAAAAGAAAACTTTATACGTGGTAAGTAAATCAAATAATAGAGAAACTTTTTAAAGATTTTTTATTAATTTAGTTAAAAATTAGTGTAAACAAATTAAATGGCGTACGATGATAAAATGATTAGCATTTTTGAAAGCGAAATAGTATTAAAGGGAGATAAAAAAAATCAACGCGCGACTACTACGGTATTTCAATATTACATTACACTTCTTATACAGTGCTTTAGGGTATAGCGGTTGGCTAACTAATTTTTCCTGCATTCCAATTCAAAGAAATGAAAATAGTAGTTTTTTTTTCAGTATATCAGACAGAAAACATCTATTCTTCTTAAAACATTCAGCTTTCAATAGAAATTCATGTGTTTTTTCTCTCCAAGCCATTGTTTACATATGCGCTGATTTAGCTTTGGTCGTTTTTTTCCATTTTAGTTTAAAATCCACATCTTAACAAACTTTCCAAGATTTCTTTACTATAAATCAGAATAATAATGTATTCTCTTTTCAAAAACATTCAGCTTTTTAAATTACTATCAAATACTTTTCATTCACTGACATTTTTTACATATAGGCTACACTGATTTAGTCTATAGGGGATAGCTTTATTTTACATTTGATGACATATGAAAAATAACACAACAAGCAAATATTTGAAATGTATGCCAGAATGTTTGTTTGCATGCCAGTAAAAGAATTATATGAAAATATATACAATAATTCAAATCTAAATATAAAATTTATCAATCTATCCTCTATAGCCTAAAATCCGCTATACCCCAATCTGACTAAAGTACATCTCCTATTACGCTACGCATAGGATCTGACAACGAGCTATTCATGGCCTCGTTCTGACAACCCTTCCGCTAGCCAATCAAAAGCTACCTTACAATATCCTGCAAGCTTTAAAAGCCGTGGGTTTTGATATCAACAATTTTTATGTTGAAAGATGTCAGATAGCCGGTTAGCTCAGTCGGTAGGGCACTTGCTTTGTAAATGTGAGGTCCCGGGTTCGAGCCCTGGATTAACTGCAAATTTTTCATACTCTTTGACATTCGAACAAGTTGTCTGGTTGGTTCAAACAAAAATAGATTTGCGAAAATAAAAATAGCAATATTGGAAATCCAAAATATACAGAAGACGAATGTGAATGGGTCGTTCTCAGATCTTCGTTTAGAAGATCAAGTACTTTAGTCAGATTGGCTATACCCTAAAGCACTGTATTGATAAAAATGACTTTTGTCCACTGTCGGATCATGAAAAGTCTTGAAAATACCGTTTTTCATAAATTCCACCTGCTCGTACTTACGCATTTTTATTTTTGTGAACCACAGACTTGAACGTAAAACAAAACCTTCGCCGACGGCATCGCGAGTTTTGCCGGGCTAAGTATTACTACATAAAACGGTGACCGATCTGTTAAAGTGAGTATATCATACCTGTATGACGAAATACGAGACATTTTAACACTAATTTATCCATTTACAACGAGAAAATTAGGGGCGGTAGTCAAATACGTGTTTTTAGTGAATATTTCCTGAATGTTAGAAAAAAACTACAAATGATATGAAAATTTCGATATATCCCCATAAAAGCGTGTTCATTGTAGGTCATCCTCGGCCAATTCCCAATAAAAAAGCTTTCGTAATAAAAAACTGCGAAGGAAAACATTACCTTGACTGGTGAAAACCACCGCAAAAAGCGCCCTGCTCGCACGTAATTATGCCTCCGGTCAACGCTTACGTTGAGATTCGGTGGTTTTTAATTGTAAATTCAATAGTCCGATCGGCTGATTTTTAACATGTACATACTCTTATTTTCAAATCACAAGCTTTTTTCTGACCAAGTTCTTTATTTAATACATACATTTATTTGTTGTGTTTTAAGTCACACTGACACAATTGTATAGGTCATTTGGAGACTTTCCTGATTTAAATGGTACAGGAAGACCCCATTTTCCTCTTCATAATAGGTCCTTCCCTCAGAAAATATCTTTTCAGTTGTGCAGTTTTCACCCAAAAATTGACTTTACATAAGGTTTTTTATTCCCCTTTGCCAAAATACCAAGCTATTTTTGCCCCAAATCGCAGGCCTGCGCCCCTTTCCCTCCTGGTAAAAAAAAAATACACAAAAAAAGACAAAAATCTGAAACGGATGACTCCTTTGTTTGACAGCACTTTGTTGCTGCTATATCTCATCCCCATGTAATATATAACTGCCGAAGGCATGTCAAATTTACAATGTTGCCGTTGTTATTTACGTCGGGTAAATCTATGTTTTTCTAGCATTTTGAGACACCGTCACTGACCGCAACCGTTTCGTTATCTAAATTTAGCTGAAATGTTTCTAGTTTTCATCTTCTTGGCCTTTACAGAACTTGTATTTCGTCGTTTTATTGTCTATATACTAGACCACAAGCCAAATATTCCGCTTTTCTATCGCGCTTAAATCGTTCAAAGACAATTTTAATTTCACACAAGTTTTTTGTTACGTACGGGAGACGTTTCCATTTAAGCGAACATTTTTGCACCTATATGACACTGACGGATAATGCGCTGACGAATATCGATGTTGTCGTCGTCATAACGCAACAAAACATCGATCGTCGCCCGAAAATAACTTTGAAATTTTTGAAATTTCAATTATTTTTTTCGAAAATGACGGAAAATGCGGGTCTGAGTAACGAAAAATCAACGAACTCTGGCCTAATCCAAAGAAGGAAAAACCGATCCTCTTGTCCATATAAATAATACGCATACTGTGTTATAAAGATAAATGATAACGTTTACAGACAATAACAATGAAAGTACGAGCATTTAAATATATTTCAGATGCAGCCGATAACAATATTCTTGAGTTAAAGAATATCAGAGAGAATCAAAGTAGAGTTTACGTCACATCAAGACACATGGCTTAAGCATTTTACCAGTCCTGCTATGGGGGTGTTCTAATGCAGTGTTATTTTCAAAACCTAGACCGTTTACTTCATTGTGTACATGATTTTTCTCTCTCTCTCTCTGTTTTGTTCAGATGTGAAAGAAAGTGTGTTTCCCCCAGGACCGTTTGTCTTGCTTATGTCATCTGATGGATGTCCAGGTGAACCGGAGGACGGATGGCATGACAGTTACATTAACATCACAACTCGTATACCATTTAATCAGTCCGAAACGTTTTTACATTCTTGCGGAAACCAGTTCAAGGAAACGTCTTTTAATGTTGGTGTTAATGCAAACGCAGCCGATTCTATATCGAATATCTCACGAAAATTTGATGAATTTACTCTACAATGGAATTTCTGTTTCAAGTCCGGCAAACATCAAAACAAAACTGAGCTGAGTTGGCCTCTAGGAATTTATGGTGTGTATGGAACAGCAGAAGGATGTCCTAAAGGTAAATATTACGATTTTCGTAAAGTTTATCTTAGGATTTATCTTTCAAAGTAAATAAAAACGGTGTTAAACCAATACAGAAAAAAAACTTGATATGATCCAAATCGGCTCATTTTTTATGCCCCCGGCATCTACTGATGCGTGAGGCATATAGTGATTATCCTGTCCGTTCGTTCGTTCGTCCGTCCGTACGAGGTTAACCAAATGGGACCGTTTCGTCTAGCATCAATACCCCTTGACTAGAATGACTTGATACTAATGCAGATGTAACCTGTGACCATTCCTCTTCTTCAGACATCACCTGACCTCAGTTTGACCTTGACCTTCACCTCATTTTGACTTAGGTTGCTTTATATGGGCCATCTCTTGGTTAACCAAATGGGACCGTTTCGTCTAGCATCAATACCGCTTACAAGAATGAATTGATACTTATACAGATGTAACCTGTGACCATTCCTCATCTTCAAACATCACCTGACCTCAGTTTGACCTTGACCTTGACCTCATTTTGGACTGAGGTTGCTTTATATAGGACATCTCTTGGTTAACCAAATGATACCGTTTCGTCTAGCATCAATACCGCTTACAAGAATGAATTGATATTAATACAGATGTAACCTGTGACCATTTCTCATCTTCAAACACCACCTGACCTCAGTTTGACCTTGACCTTGACCTCATTTTGGACTTTGGTTGCTTTATATGGGCCATCTCTTGGTTAACCAAATGGGACCGTTTCGTCTAGCATCAATACCGCTTACAAGAATGAATTGATACTTATACAGATGTAACCTGTGACCATTCCTCATCTTCAAACATCACCTGACCTCAGTTTGACCTTGACCTTGACCTCATTTTGGACTGAGGTTGCTTTATATGGGACATCTCTTGGTTAACCAAATGATACCGTTTCGTCTAGCATCAATACCGCTTACAAGAATGAATTGATACTAATACAGATGTAACCTGTGACCTTTCCTCATCTTCAAACATCACCTGACCTTTGTTTTGGAGATATATATGGTGGCATATTTCTGCCAATTACATATCCACTTACTTAAATCAATGTTTTTCCCTAAATCTCATTTATATTCAGCTAAATTCTGACAAGTGGACACATATAAATTTCTTAATAGAATAGGATAAATCTTGATTTTTTCAGTTAGACACATTACATATTTATTTGCAAACGAAGTGACTGCATATGTGCATCAAAACAAAACAAGACAATTTTATTGCAAATCATTTAGGCTTAAAAGCCCATCATGACATAAATGTTACATAATACAAGACATACAGCAAACAGTGGTGGACATCACTACGCAATAGTTACCGATACAGAATTATATAAACATGCAGACGAGAGCGACAGAGAAGACAAAATCACAACCAAAACACACACACAAACAAAAAAATAAACGGAGAAGGCCATCTTTTTGACAAGTTTACAAATGTGGTACTACTTGCAATAGATCAGTCTATACAAATAAAAAAGAGAAGCATAATTAATGCTTACATATGCAGTTTCAAATACAGAAGCAATGAACCAAACAGACATTTTATATATGGACCGTCTAACAATACATTTAAATAACAGCGCATTGTCGAAACGAAATGCAGCTAGTCAGATACTATCGTCTTCAAAGTAATGGATTTTAGCTAACTGATTACAGGGAATACTTGCATGTAATGGATCCATACACTGATTTTTTTTCACTCTCCTGTTAAGCAAACTAAGTATCTGCTTTAACATGTAACTTTTCAGGATAATAACTAGATAAATGGCATTTTACACAGAAAAGAAAATAGGTAGATGCATGATGTATCATCATACAAGTATGTGTTTATGTCTTCTCCAAATCTTTAACTTATACTTTTCTTACAATTGCAGGATTCACGTCACACAATATGACGTCATGTTTGCCTCCCATACTTCGTCACAACAGCGAGGGCTATCTTCCTTATTACACTGTAGAGATGACTCAGGACAGTGCAGGTGAGGTTTTATCAAAAACTAATTTACGTGCACCGGGATTTTATTTACTGTCACATACTTTTATCGCAGGTAAAGTATGCCATTAGAAATTGTGATCACTTTGAGTCCATATTTTATATTGTATTAATATCTCTTAACTGGCTGTGTAGTCATAGACTGTGAGACTTGCTGTTCCTCGCCTTGACGGGAAGCAAGAGGATGAAGGCATTCGGAAGAGCCTCACACTTGCTATGATCAATGAAGACTATCCTCCGGAATCATGGACTCATGTCTATACAGACGGATCAGTCACATGCGCCGTCAAAGATGGAGGAGTAGGAGTTTTCATTCAATACCCATCTGGCAAGAGAGAAACACTACATGCAGCTACAGGAAAACACTGAAGCAATTACAAGGCAGAGACTGAAGCACTCATGAAGGCCGCCTCAATGGTTGAAGACTCGGTAGAAGAAAGCTCCTCAGTCGTCTTTCTCACAGATGCACTGTCTGTCATGGAAGCTCTGATCAACAATAAAGCTCCGCAGCTAGCCAGGAGAATGCAGAGCGTGAGTATAACCTGCAAAGTAGTGCTTCAGTGGATTCCATCCCATTGTGGACTTGCAGGCAATGAAGAGGCAGACAAACTGGCTAAGCTAGGAGCTCTGTCAGAACAACCAACAGAACCTGTGAGTTACAAGGAGAAAGTCACCATCATCAAGGCACTAACGAGACCAATAATGGAGGAAGATGCTTTTCATCTCCTTGATCGGTCTGAACAAGTGATGATAGTCAGGCTCCGCTCAGGGCACAACAAGCTCAATGCTCACATGTACAAGAAATACAGACTGACATCATCGCCAACTTGTCCATGTGGTGAAGATCAGACTGCGAAGCATATACTTCAGAGATGTAAAAGGCATGACCAGGAGCGAGCTGCGACTTGGCCGATAGATACCTCAATCCACCAAAAACCTGCACGGAGGCATTGAGGATCTGTGGGAAACCACAAGTTTCATCGAGGCTACTGGTCTGACAGTGTAGTCGCGAACGACAAGAAGAAGATCTCTTAACTTACGGAATTTAAAACACCTTTAGAACAAAGTGTTGTAAATTGATAAATCAGTTAAAAGAATATAAATTAACGCAACGATATAATTTTTACCTGTTACTATCACCCTAGTAAAACTCTTAACAATACAAATTACAGTTATTACCTAGAAAATTAGTGAATACCATTTATAAGAATAAAGCAAAACTTGTACGTATTAATAATTATAGTATCTTTAGTCAAAGATGGCTCTTAAATCTTAACCAAATATTGTTATCATTTGTTTGTCGTCTTGGGAATGAAAGAGCCATGATTACGTAATTTGGTATTTATATATATTTTGTTTTATTATATAGTCTCGTCAATGTACAAATCCAGCATAGATTATTTTATAACAAAGGTAAACTCGTAAAATATAATGCATTGTCACTCGTTCATTAAATTATTAGACTTATAAAAACAGAATAATTATCGCTGAAACGTCAACATTTATTCTTTACCTGTTAGTTCAGATATTAGCATAATATAAAAAGTATGGCTCTATTTCATTCCCAAGACGATAAACAAAACTTGTGATAAAAATATTTGGATAATATTTAGCCATTTTCGACTAAAGATGCTATAATCATTAAATGTACACCGCTTTATTCTAATAAATGGTATTCACTAATTTTCTATGTCACAACTTCTGACATTTACCCAAATAGATTCGCCGAACACGTTTTTCGTGAAAATTTTGTAAAAAGGCTGTAGTTTGACTAGCGCATAGTCGAGCCAGATTTGAAGTCAAACTTTGGAGTCCCACTAGTGCCTGGTCGAGCTAGCTTTGTATTCCGGTCATCGCCGATGAGCCAGATTTGTTGTCCGACCAGCACTGTCAAGCCAGCGTTGTAGTCCGAGCAGGTGGTTAACCCAGCTTTTTAGTATGATTAGCGCATAGCCGAGCCAGTTTTAAAGTCTGACCGGTATCTGCTGGAGCCAGCTTAGAAGTCTGATTAGTGCCTGGTCGAGCCGGCTTTGTAGTCTTACAAGTGCCTTGTCTAGCCAGCTTTGAAGTCTGATTAGTGCCTGGTCGAGCCGGCTTTGTAGTCTTACAAGTGCCTTGTCTAGCCAGCTTTGAAGTCTGATTAGTGCCTGGTCGAGCCGGCTTTGTAGTCTGATTAGTGCCTGGTCGAACCGGCTTTGTCGTCTGACTAGTGCCTAGTCGAATCAGCTTTGAAGTCCGACTAGTACCTGGTCGATCCAGTTTTTGTATTATGATTAACGCCTGTTTGAGCCTGATTTGGAGTCCGACTTGTGCCTGGTCTTGCTAGCATTGGAGTCCGACTTGTGCCTGGTCTTGCTAGCATTGGAGTCCGACTTGTGCCTGGTCTTGCTAGCATTGGAGTCCGACTTGTGCCTGGTCTTGCTAGCATTGAAGTCAGACTTGTGCCTGGTCGAATTAGCTTAGTTTTCCTATTATTAAATAGCAGAATGATGCACGAGCCAGTATTTGAAAAGACAATTTAACAAAATATCAATAAATTTGTAGACTGGAGCCCTAGCCAGAATTTGAATAGAAAATTAACAAAATATCATTTAAATAGTAGAATGGAACGCAAGCCAGTCTTTTAATTGATAAGTAAATAAAGTACTAATTACATAGCAGAATGGTGCCGATGCAAAAATTACTTATAAGTTAACGAGATACGTATTAAACAGTGCATTATCACATTTAGAGCTTTATGATACAGTAAATGTTGGTACACGTGTACATTGTTAACTTAAAATCTTTTCATAACTAAACGGTTATACATGTAAATAGAATTATATATAAATCACTGTCTGTTCTCTTTAATACGATATTATGAACAGACATTTTATTTATATCAATTCGAAATTAATTTGGCTTTTTTAGTTCTGAATAATAACAGATTGACAATTTCAGAGAACCCCTCTTGTAAGTCCGCAGTCCGCGTCGAAAAAAGTTGAAAAACTCTATAAACAGGACACTTTTAACATATTTTGTGCGTTTGTTTTACGTTTTTGTATTGCCAGAAAGACAACGGGTATTTCAAACATGCTTTACTGTCATATCTATGTTTCTGTAACTAACGACGGGTAATTTGAAATGTTTAATTGTAGTGAATAGGTGTTTGTAACTGAATGAAATTGCTTACTTTAAATTTGTCTTTTGCAGCGTTTACGTTTCTTTACTGCAGACGTTCTCATAGTGAAGAAGTAATATCCGATGATATTCAAAGTTTTTATCCATTCTTTCTTATAAAGGTATAGTATTTGTTTCCCTGGTACAAGCAACCAAAAAAATTAGATTTAGTTAGAATGCTGAAACATCAAGTACTGTATCCCTGTAATTAAAAAATGAGTGTTAAATTTTGTACTTTTTTTTCGATAATTAAAGAACAATTTTCCTAATTATTTCTTTTTAAAGGATAATCTTAGACTTAATACACACAACATAATTAAGCATCATTTGGATAGTGTGATAATGAATTGCTTTAAAAATGTACATATGGATGTGTAGTTGACTGACATTTGTATAAATATACTTAATAATGTTGTGGAAAGAACATCCCTTTCTACTCCCTACTTGTTCCAATTGCAGATAAACCCCCTGCACATCCGAATTTGATTTTGAAAAAAAAAACAGCAAAAATGCTCCTGTAAATAATTATTACTCAATACTCTTGCAGAAAGTTTATAACGACAAACAAATCAACACTACTTTCTTGTATATTCTAGTAACAGAGCAACAATTGAAGCACCACTATGTTCTTGTTATTTTCTTGTTACACTGCCATATGAAACCCCTTCCGGTCAAACAGCATGGCAAGCAGCAACGTTGTAAATTCATACAACCTTTGAATCGTTTATAAAGCACTCGTGTTATTCAATTTCATCGCCTTGTTGTATTCATAAACGTGACAACATGAAAAGGAAGTAAATGCAATTGAATGAAATTCTTCATTTTCTTTTTTTTTCAATTTCATCGCCTTGTTGTATTCATAAACGTGACAACATGAAAAGGAAGTAAATGCAATTGAATGAAATTCTTCATTTTCTTTTTATTTTTTGAGGATCCAAACAGTGTTGACTGTGCTGTTATACCAGGATTTGAAGTAACAAACGAAGCCTTCCCTGGACCCATATATTCGGTGATATCTGATTTAGATAAACCATTTGCATTGACATACTGCTACTATGTCAACGACAAGTTCAAGGACGCCATACTCACATGTACGTTGCCGCCATTACACCTGTTTTGACATGTTTTACTTGTTTGTTTCTAGATACACTTTTTTCATCCTAGACGTCTGTTGTAAGTATGTTGTACTTTTTTTTCAATTCTAACACTGTCTAATGATATCAGAGATATATTACTACATATACTAGTCAAAGAGGAATTGAGAAGTTAACCTGTTTTGTCAGATACACTCTTTTTACTTGCAGATAATTATACCGAAGTTTGGGGTAAGTAGATCAAGGTTTAGAGTTTTGAAATTTATTGGCGTATCGACAAATTAGCTTACCTTCCACAAAAAAATATGACAAAAACATTCTGTACAATAGGCTATAAAACAGACACAAATTAATATAAATTTACATGTACTACTTAAATAACATAATTATTGTAGTGAGTTTTAAGAGACAATTTGTCTTTCAATGCAGCTTTTCCTTGAATACATAGATTTTTTCACAATTTTCCTTGTCCTACTCGCTGACATTAGATAATTAAATGTCTGTATACTAGGTCAGGTAAGGGTGCCAAATTATTTTCTCTTAAATGTTCACATCTGTTACCGTAACGACGCACCATAAAATAAAACGGTTTCAATAAGGTTTTGGTTACATAGCGCTCTAATATAATGTATTTATAATGTAGAGCTTTATCTATCTAAAGCAGGTGTATTTTTTCTCAGAATATCATTGTCAATAGAATTGGATATTCTTAAAGTTCAAACTACTTTTTGAATTTACAGGAATATAATTACAATTAAGGCATAGTTTTTAAAGCATGATCCTATTCTTGATTACGTTGGTCTCGAAGCCTCCTTTTAAACATAATTTACATTGCTATCATAAGAATTATAAAACCAAGATGATCAATTATTGTCCCAACAATTGGCATTCACGCTATTACAAAAATCTCTATACATCATATACATTGGATTATCAGAATTCTTCATAATGTTTCATAGATCTTTCTTTACAAGTGAAAGATAGTGGGAACCATTCGAGTTTACCATAAATTGGTGTTTGTGGTTTTACACTTAATACATGTGTGCAGTTGATCAACATCTTTGTAGTTATCAATATCTGTATGATATTGATAACTACAAATGTGTTTTTTTATACCATTATTAAAATCAAATAAATAAAATGACTTCACATGCCTTTCAAACAGTATTTAAATATAAAAATACAACTGGTTTCGCCTATCGGCTCATCAGTGCACATACAATGTAACGTGACGTTATATATATATACAATGTATGCAGTATTTTAAAAAATAATTCTGCGAACAATGAAAATGGTATTTTCTTTTAAATAGAAATAATGATTATTGGTATGCTTAAAATGTTTTGCATAGGTTTGAACGTAAAAAATAGAACACTCGTTATACAAGAAGCCTTAATGAAATGTTTATTTGCACACTAGATTTGCACAAGTTTAATTTTACAAATTTAGATATTCTTCTTTTAAATTAGTACATCCTAACTGAGACCCTAGCCTTGTGGAAATCCATTATAACAAGATTAAACATACTACAGGCTTCCGAAGGACCAGAAAATTTCATAACACGTTTCAATCCATTGGTAATTTGTACATCCATTTGGTATACCAAAATTAGTAATAGGAATCCAATATGTATTTAATTAAATTTTGTGATTTAAAGTTTTAATTAGAAAAAAATATATAACGTATTTCAGAGCGCGGAGGATTCAATGGAACAGGAACTGCTTTTTTGGACAGCGAGATTTTTATACCTTCTTTTGAAATTTCGTTGCTTGGTAAGATATGTATGAAAACGTCTGTTTGTATTATCATTTTTTTATCCCCCGCCGATGAAATCGGGAGGGGGGTATTGAAATGGCGTTGTCCGTCCGTCAGTCCGTCCGTCCGTCCGCAGCCATTTCTCAGTAACTACTTGGTAGAATTTCATGAAACTTGAAATAAACATGAACCAACATACTGCGATGATGCCCGTCAAGTTTTTTTTTTTGATTGGTCAATTTCCCTCAGAGTTTAAATGCCCTTGATTTAATAAAAAATGTCCGTCTGCAGCCATTTCTCAGTAACTAACAGGTAGAATTTCATCAAATTTGAAATAGACATGAACCAAGATACTGCGCTGATGCCCGTCAAGTTTTATTTTTGATAGGTCAATTTCCCTCAGAGTTATTGCCCTTGATTTAATGAAAAATGTCCGTCTGCAGCCATTTCTCAGTAACTAGCAGGTAGAATTTCATCAAACTTGAAATAGACATTAACCAAGATACTGCGACGATGCCCTTCAAGTTTTTTTTTGATTGGTCAATTTTCCATATAGTTATTGCCCTTTAATTGTTTAAAAATCCACAGATCTGTACATAACAAACCAACCAATTGGAAGAATTTCATTAAACTTCTTTCATTCTTTTCCATGAACATTTATTATAAACATGTGATGTTGTGTACCTACACCTGGTCACCCCCCTCACCCTCCCCCCCCCCCCCCCCCCCCCACAATTTTTTTTTTTTTTTTTTCATTTTCGTTTTCTATCAATATTTATAATCAACATGTAAACTGTTGTATATCCTCACCCACCCCCCCCCCCCGCCCCCACCCAAACAAACCATTCATTTTCTTTTAATTTGATTTTGACTAATGAAATTATTTGCTTCTTGGTAACATTCTTAACTTTTTGCTGGATATATTTTTTTGCCGTTCCTCAACTTTGACCCTTTCGGCGGGGGATTCCAATTCATCGAATTTGCTTGTTTAGATTAGATACTTGTACATGCTTCTGTTTCCTTAAATATACTTATAATGGAACATATGTGTCATATATATATATATATATATAGAGAGAGAGAGAGAGAGAGAGAGAGAGAGAGAGAGAGAGAGAGAGAGAGTTTCAAACTTGATAAGTTAGAGGGTCATTTTTATATCTGAGAGTCAAAAGTTGGTTCCGAAGTCGATTGTTGGGTCGAAAGCCGATTATCGGGTGTTTAGGACCCAACAACATATTTACCACTTTCCCAATGGTCTAGGGGGGTTACCCCTATTAAACTGACCTAATATGTTAGGAACTGATAAGTGGGTCTCTTTGATTTTAACCGATAGGTGGGTCAAAATTTTATATAGTAACTTAATGGGGACCCTTTAACTCACCAAGTATGAGTATATATATATATGGCACGTGCGTGTTCGTTTGTACTGCTAGGCGCTATGCCGTAATTGGTCTGGTATATTGTGGTGGTGATTTAGTTCGTATAAATTCTCTCTACTATATGATAATTTATAATGCGAACTTGTATCCTAGCGGATCTCACGTATTGGAAAGTCAACTGTTCTGAATATATATATATATCCCTTAATGCAAATTATCTATATATATATTCAATGTATCCTCGAGATCCAGTTAACTTTCAGAGAGAGAAAATATAGCTTCCCTGGTCTCAATCAGTTAAAAAGACTGAAATGTCACTACTGATTTGTGAGACATGAAAACAGAGATTTGAGTATATATATGCAAATGTTGAACCAGTACGAATGTGTAGTACAATTCGGGCTCGTATATAAAGCAGCATCGAAACGAATCTTATTGGGTTAGTGGACTTGCTGTGGCATGTGCGTGTTTGTTTGTACTGCTAGACGCTATGCCGTAATTGGTCTGGTTTATTGTGGTGGTGATTTAGTTCGTATAAATTCTCTCTCTCTCTCTCTCTCTCTCTCTCTCTATATATATATATATCATCTACGATTGAGTTTACATTAGCAACAGCATAGTTTTTTCCTATTGATAACATTAATGCCCATCAAAGATATATTTTCAAATACTCACAAAAAAGCTAGAATGAACCTTTCCATCTTTCCAACCCTTGTCTTGCAATCAGACTAGACTATCTTGTAGAGATCATCATGTTACTGTACTACCATACTAGTATATATAGTAATATAATGAGATTTTTAAAATACTTAGCTGTTAATACAAGCGTATGAAAGATTAAAATTTAGCAATTGATATTATGGCGGAATGGATTCTTTGGTTGGCTGTCAGACGTGTTCCTGATTATGTTAAACTCCTACTTAAATGCTGTGATTTTGTTTACAATTTTGTCAGGACTTGACGAGGAGGTAGAAAGTTGGGTTCTTATAGACGTAAGAGAAACACGTATAGTATCTGCGATTTTATTACAAACGTTTGGTCTGGACAAACCAGCAGTTCTACACAATGGTAAATTTATGCCTTGTAATGGTCTGGTATCGTCATCGTCTATTTCTGAGAACAAACGCTCAGCATGGTTATAATTTTACGTAAGAATTGAAACTGACGCAAAACGTGAAATGCCCTTACCTATACATATTGCTTACTCTCATTGATAACAAAGGGTACTCGCCTTTTTACCTTTTTCTAGTGATTTTGATTTTAATCCATAAATATAAAGGTGTAAAATGTCAGGTAAGAAATATTGCATTATTACTCCAATGTTGTTTTAATATACAGTGTCTTTATTTTAATCATTTAACCTTGTATTGAGCATAGTAATCAAACAATTTTTAAAGACAGCCCAGCAGTAAAAATGTCCACATATTTGGAAGAAAGAAATATGAGATATACTTACTTGATTATATTATGCACGCAAATATTTTATTTCATACCAAGTCCTGGCATGTGCTACTTATTACAGATACTGTTGCAAGAGTGACTCGAATTTATGTTGGACATGAACGCTGGAGTTTTCTATATGGAGGTGCCTTGCGATGTAGATTTTCTCTGTTTAAGACGAACAAAAGATGGACCTTACTGACACATTCTGATCAAGAGATATATTCCTGCTATAGGTGTGTCTTTGAAAACAGTTATTTTCGTTTGTTTTTGTTTTTTTTTTTTTGTTTTGTTTTTTTGTTGTTTTTTTTTGTTTGTTTGTTTTCGATTCTTTCTCCCGTCATCTCTCTGGGCAAACAGCCAGATTTTGAATTTTGAATAGCTTCATTATCAAATAAAAGGTCGTTGGTTCTTAATCGTGCCTAAACACCGACAATGAAAAAGCTCCAAGAACAAGTTATCTCCGAAATAATTAAAAGGTTCTTCCTATTATAATCTAAATTTGTGTTGGAGTGACGTAGGATATGTTTTAAGGGGCGTAGCTATATGAAATGGATATTTTACCTTGTAAAAAAACCCACCGAAACAAATAAATCTTTGAGTTGATGAATTTTGTTATAAAATAAACACCTGAAAACTGTAATCACTTGCTCATATTTGATAGTCAATGTTAGAAAATGATAGAATTCTATGCGATATCAATTTGATAACTTTCAATTGTGTACCATCATTTGCAGGTCTCAGTATGGAAGATATTTGACGATGGTATTCACTTCAAATAAAGCTCTTTATCGTCATTTATACAAAGATACATACATCCTAGTTCTCACGAACGAGAGAGAAGGTAATTATATACATAGTGAAACAACGAAGAAGGTAATTGGATACTGTGCTATTTCATTAAATACTTGAAAATTTCAGTTTCGGGTATGGAACTTGCGGAATAGTTAATCGCAGTGAAATTTAACTTGCAGATGACACATGGGAGTTTGTTAACCTTTATAAATAAAATCTGAAAAATAGATCCCTCGAAAACACCGAGAACAAGGCAAACATTGAAAATTGCAGACTCGGTTTGACTGAGTCTGTTCATGAGCAGTAATGGAAAATGCAACACTGCCCACGTCCCTAGCACTGGCTTAAGCAGTAAAACTGTTTTGTAAAATATTTCGACATGGCCATCCATAAAAGATAAACAGACAAACTCCAGATATGTTCCTAGAAGCATTTACATACGTTGATCTGAAAGCTTTTCCTGCTTTTTAGGGTTTGGGTCTTCGACTAGAAGTTATGGAATAAAAATAATGCTTCTGACCGTGAAAAGAACTTCTGATTTTCTTTTGCATTAATTTAGATATTTCTAATAATGCTGTACATAGATTTACTCCATAACGTACGTCAATGTTAATCCATTTTGTACAGGCATACCGTAAGTGGTATTTTCACGAACATTGAAGACTGTTATTTTTTGTACATGTAAACGAAATCTAACAAATGAGAAATAACTATTCAGCTGTCTTTCACGGTATATGTACTTGTATACTGTACATAAATTTCAATGTTTTCAAATTATATATACAGTTATATTCATATGTTTCCATAACATGTATTTCTCCTCAGTTAAGGATATAAAGAACTGTAACGAGGAACTGGGAATGGCCAATTTTGATATCGAAAATTCCCAGCTGACTGCATCAACATGGCAAGCCACGTTTCCACCAACACAGGCGCGTCCTTCGCTCTCTGGATGGTGTGCTGAGAACATAGATAAATGGCCATTCATACAAGTAACCGAACATTAACTTCTGATATTTGATACGTTGATATATTTAAGACTGAATAAGATTTTTTAATATTCACTTTTAAGTTTCAAATATTCAATGCAGATGTATTATTTTTCCATAATTATCTATATATCATTTTGACAGTGTTCCTTTCATCTGAATTTATCACTTTCTATGTTCAAACTATCTAAATTCCATAAATTAACATGGGCGGTGTTAATTAATGTGGGTTTCCATAGTAACATGAAGAAAATTAGTTATCAATGTCTAGAAACAAAACAATTTACAAGATTATATTTCATGACTTGAACATTTTACATGAGTATTTAGAAAACATAAATGTTTAAGATTGCGTCCCTATTAAATGGAAATAAACTATGATCATTTTGTCAAACGTGTGATTTTCTTTAGGTTCTGATTTTTCGAACCAGTCTATACTAGTAGCAAAAAAGAAGAAGCAAATGACCTTATGTTTTATTTACAGCATTTTGTAATTTAATTTTGAAGTTTCGAAAAATCAGGGTTTAATTAAATTAGAACAGTGTAGGAGATATTTTTGACACGAACATGCAGAACCATACCATAACACATTAAATATCTTATATCGATGTCATTAGGGTGTGTATTAACCCTTAGCCTGCTGGCGGCAGATGATTCTGCCTTTGCGACCAGTGCAGACCAAGATCAGCCTGCACATCCGTGCAGTCTGATCATGGTCTGCACTGTTCGCTATTCAGTCAGTAAATTTTCAATGAAAACCCCTTTGAGCAATAAGTGGTACTGTCTAAATTGAAAGATGGACCAGTCCATTATAGAAATATAGCAGGTTAAGGGTTAATTAAAAAAAAGTGACTGTAACCAGACTCTGAACAGCGTATTACTAATTCCAGCAAACGCAATAAATACAGTATTTATCAAACACAAATTTAATATTTTATATATCCAAAGATAATCAAACAAATTTAGTCATGATTACCAAGATAAATAATTGCAATAAAATGATTATATAAATTAATAGCCTCTAGAATCTCTGGCAAACATTTTATGGATAAATATTCTGTGTTAATGAATTCATTTGTTTCGAAGTTTGTTAATTTGTACGGAACGTAGTAAAATATCTAACCGTAATGGTTATTTATCTTGCAGATTGAATTCGAACGTCTTACAACAGTGAATGGCGTTATATTAACAAACTGGCATGGCGTGACCGAGACAATCGTTGATAATACATATTTGAAGACCGCAACTTCGGAAGGCACTTACTCTTTCAAACTGGAATTTGGTATCTCGCTAAATGATATGAAGGTTTATAATCAAAAGGTAAGCAGCAACAAAAACATAATATTTATCTATATTTTCCTGTATGTTTTGAAAAGTGAATACCGATTCATTTTCAGACCATTTTAAAATGTATACAAATATCGAGTTGTTCTAACTCTTGTTGTATATTTCTTTTCAACAAAAATGGCATGCATTTCATCTGTGTGACATGCCGATTACAGATATAGAGGATATTTGTTTGTTTCAGTGTAAGAATGTACTATGTAATATCTTTCACCTGTGAACACCAGAGGCAATATGTTTAAGTGTAGCATAACCACGCGTGAAAATGTAAGATAAGGTCTTCATGAGTGAAAGATAGTTTTGTTTTGCATGTAAAAGAAAAAATTTTCTTTTTATTTCATGTTTTGATTAAATTTACCCATTTTATAGTTTATTACCAATGACAAATATATTTGATATTTTTCACTGTGAATTCCAGATATATACGACAATTCAATTGAAAAAACATGTACGAAAATAGATCATACAACCGAACACATATACATAATTATAATTCCCAGAATTGCATGCGTTCAGTATTTTTGTTGTCATGACACCATTTTTAATGAAACCCTTATATGATGGAGCCCTTTACATCATGGAGATATCTTGAAATACAGGCTGCTGATCTCGTACTCTAAGTTCAAGTATACTTTTAATGTTTATTTATTTCTTGTAGGTCACAAGTATCTATTACCATCCTAAAGCGCAACGGTCTGTGTGGCAATGGTAAAATGCATAAAAAGGCGTGAATGACTACATAAATTTAACAATTTATATTGGAACAAACTGATACTTTAGACTTTCCACATAATTTTTATTGACAAAATAGTAATTGCTCGTATATTTTCATATTGTCTTTTTAGGCGTTTGTTATTGACAAATCAACGGATTTAGAAATACCACAGACATTTCTATTGAGTGAACCTATCACAGCGAGATATATTCGTTTATATCCTACATCGTTTGTGAACACGAGTGCCCCTTGCATGAGGTTTGAATTGCTAGGCTGCAGAACGACTGGTATGTACAATACACATCGTATTATGACTTGCATGTTAAAACATATATATTATCATTCATTATACTAGTATATATTGTTTAATCATGCTTTTAAAAGAATACACTCATGTATAATCTTAAAAGAAAAGAATTTTGAAAGTACGAGAAGTATTCCATAAGTAATGCAGCTTTCAAGTAACAGACAGAGGGTATTAAATCTCGGGTGGAAAAAAACTATACTTCGATATTGTGAGGTAATCGCTCGAAAACTGCTTAAGGAGGCAATACACTGGTGTAGTAGCGAATTGATACGTTGTTTTTGGTGCATTTTCTTAAACAGATTTTGAAAACATATTTATCATTCAAAATATTTTAAGAATAGAATAGTGTTGACACACACTTAATATAGAATAACTCACTGGACGTCTAGGCACACATAATTCCTCGGGACGTGTTACTCCCGTTTTAACGCCATTATAACATTGATACATTGATCTCACGTAGACCTACTTTATTTGGCACCATACGTGTGTGTGCCATGAAACCATACTCCTTAGGATGGCAATAGAATATAGCAGGACCATGTTTTAATATATCTAAATACTCTGGATCAGTTATACGCCACAGACGTATACTCTCTTTGTGAGGATTAAATACTTTATGATATGGGTCTACTATATATTATTTCTAAATTGATTATAGTGATCTAAAGGTGATATACTACAGACGCAAATTTATCAACAAACGTCACAGCATCATATGAAAAGTATACATTTTGTCAGACTTTGTCCCTACAGATGCGATCTTGGAACATCCACTGTTTCAATATTCCTAGCCGCTAGAGCCGATTAATTCATTTTTTAGAACTTTCCAATTAGATCAACTTAAATTAGAGAGAAAATACGTCTTTTCTTTTACGAATGTGAGCTTTTGTGACCGCTTGATGTCCGTCGTCCGTCGTGCGTCGTCAGTTGTGCGTCGTCCGTCGTGCGTCCCGTCAACAATTTTTAAGAAAATCTTCTTCTTGAAAACCACTGGGTACATTTACACCACACTTCGCCTAAATGATCCTTGCATTGCCCCCTTTCAAAGTTGTTCAAAGAATTGAATTCTACAAAGAACTCTGATTGCCTACTTGCCGTGGCAACCAAAACTGAAAAACCTTGAAATATCTTCTTGTCTAAAACCGCAAGGCGTAGTGCCTCCATATTTGGCATGTGACATCATCTAATGGTTTTCTATGAAGATTTTTCAAATTATGTTCCTGGAGTGAAAAGAGACTCCGCCCCGTGGGGTCCAAAGTTTTAAATAGAATTATATAGGGAAAAAAGCTTTAAAATCTTCTTGTCTGAACTACAAGACCTAGGCCTTTGATATTTGGTATGTAGCATTGCCCTGTGGTCCTCCACCAAGATCGTTCGAGTTATTACCCTGGGGTGAAAAGAGGACCTGCCCCGAGGGTCCCAAGTTTTACATAGACATATATAGGAAAAAAAACTTAAAACTCTTCTTGTCTGAAATTGCAAGGCCTATGCTTTTAATATTGCTATGTTGCATTGCCTAGTGGTCCTCTACCAAGATTGTTCAAATTATGTCACTGAGGTAAAAAGAGGCCCCACCCAGGGGTATTAAAATTTACATAGACTGATATAGGATTTTTTTTTTAGAAAAGCTCCTTGCCTGAAACTGCAAGGCCTAGGCCTTTGATATTTGGTATGTTGTCCTCTACCAAGATTGTTCAAGTTATACCGCTGGGTTGAAAAGAGTTTAAAAAAAAGAGAACAGACCTGGGGTCAATTACTTTAAAATGTAATTAATTAAATTACAATTACATTGAGGAATGTCCAATTGAATTACAATTACCATTACATGAAAATTAGCAATGTAATTAATTAAACTACAGTTGCATTGCAAAATGTAATTAATTACATTCAAGTACAATACCAAATGTGGTGCTTCTTACATGAACACTGTAGCAAAGTTCTTTACTTCGTACTACATATACACGATAATTCACCTGTTAACTGATTTCAGTTATTTTAAAATTGAATTTAAGCTCTAAATAAAATCTGTGTTTGGGGAGAACATCACTAAGTCTTTAATATTATTGCAAATGGAGCTAAAAGTCAGCCCTAATTAATAGTTAATACATTTTCAAGCAATTTGGTCAGAGAAGATGCATGTAAAGTCAGGTGTTTCTCTGAGGTCTGAATTTCTCAAAAGTTTATAGGATCATGGTTCTGCAATATGTTTCAAATTTAACTAGTATAGTTCAGTATTTAATCATTTACATTCTAAACATATATTTAAAGTTTTTATCCTTGAAACTACTTGTTATCCAAAGGACCACATTGAAAATAAGTTGTAAAACATTCATGAGCCATCCTTGAATAACTATGTCACTAAAACTGTAGAATACTCATAATGTCTGCAATAATAATTATGTTTTATATCTTGTTAGAACTGTGGTGTCATATGCTATATAGTTTGTATCATTTAATACAATGAATTTTATTACAGATAAAAATGATTAAACTAAATGCTTAGCATTTCAGTTTTTGCTCCCATAAAAATCTAAATAATAATGATGAAAAAACAATTTCAAATCATAATTTGATCTTTTTCTCCAAAAACATAGTGACAAACATCGTCAAAGATTACCAGTTGGTTCTAATAAAACAAATATATCAGAACAAAAAAGCTATGTCTAAGGGATTAACACCTACCATAATATTCTATTGTTATTTTTCACAGCTATGAAATGCAAAAATTTAATTTAGCATGTTTAAGTGAAGTGTCACTGGTAATAAACATATATATACTATTTACTATTTTATATATACTATTTGTTTTAACAAACTGGATTAGCATGTGCCATGTAATTGGAAAGTAATTGAAATGTAATTGTCAATTACACCCTAAAACTGCTCTGTAATTAATTAAATTATGATTACATGTAATTGATAAATGACCCAATTAATAATTACATTCAGATACTTAGGAAATGTAATTTAATTTCGCAGTTAATTACAATTACATTTTTAATTACACCAGGTCTGAAAGAGAAAAATACTTCAAAATTTATCTGATCATACTTCCTATACTGTTTAATTATCATTACTTAATGACCGCAAGTAATTAGGGGTCATATGACCGTGACCTTGACCTACTGACCCTCGTGATACAGCATTGAAATTTTGATGACATACACATTTTTGCACACCGATCTTAAAACTGACTTTTCGTGACCATACATGCGACCCATTGACCTACTACATCAGTTTGACATTTTAATTAGTTCACACAACTGGGAAAAGATTTCAACGCTTACTTGTATTTGACTTTCTTGCCTTATCTCTTACACTTTCACGCAATCCAGGATCATCATGACCTGCTTGTTTGAATGTATTACACGTGATGATTCGGCGTGCACTCACAGTTCAAATGCGTTTCAGTACTTCATACCCCATGATACATGCTTTCTTAAATGAAAGCGTATGAAAACTGCTGAGTTGGCATAAGGGTTTATTTCTCTTCATATTTTGAAAATTTTATGAATTGAGGAATTGTTTATTAATTGTTTTGCTAATGTTATGTTTATTCTAGAAAAAGAGAACTTAGCAAACTATGAAGTAACACTTGACCAAGACTGGACTATTTTGTTTGATGTTCCAAACATACAAGTTAACCATCCACAAGTGATCAGCAGTTTTGGATATCCGAAAACCTATGCTCAAAATACATTTTACAAATGGAATATAACTTTGATTGATGGACCTGTCTTTTTACAATTTGTGGATATATCTCTACGCGTTTATGAGGTGAGTAATCATTGGTTTTCGTGCCTTTTTCGATTAAGTGTACATATGCGACGGGATTTGCAAATTTATATACTGCTTAGAGATGGCACCTAAAAATTCAAATTGCATCTGATATTACTTTCTGTTGAAAACTTAATACCGAAGTACCTCAAATATATTATGGTTTAACTTTCAAACCTCACTTTTCTTTGCTGAATCCGAAAAATTTGGACCTACTTGGAAAAGTGAAGCCAGTGACAGATAACTCTTCTAGGATTATTTAGTTATCTGAACAAAGTATGCATAGATTCGGATGTGTTTCCCTAAAATATAGTTTACTTCAAGATCTATTAATAATCATTCAATCAAAAAAGTTGAGCATTATCTTTTATTTTCAAATGAACTAATTCAAAGACATTGTTTTATTAATTTCTGCCGATAATTTATAGGTATGGTATGATGATAGGAAAGAAAACTTTATTCATGAGAAAAAATATAAAAAGACTGTATGAATTTTACCACATTGAATCCTGCAACATTTTACAAAATTCGTTTGCCAAGAATAGTCAAGGCCGCAAAATGTATGAATTGAAAACAGAGCGATATAAAACTGTATATTCTATCTGATGGTCATACCAAAACCATACCAAAACTGTGCTGAATGAAGTTATTTCACTTTTTTGACACGCACCTTGTGCTTACATTTTTTTAATGTACCTAATTTGCATATTGACCGAGGCGTGCGGAAGCGCATTTAACCTTGCGGAATCGGCCGTTACAGAAACTGCTGTTAATATAATGCAAATGTTCTTTAGTATAAATAAAATGGTTGTGTTAGTTAAAAATAAATGACAATCACATTTCTTTAGCTAATCTGCCAAAAAAACAACAACGAAGCCGGTGTCGTTGTCAAAAGTTCCCGTACTTACTGCACGTGCTATGTTTAAATATTGCTAGTATGCGATAAGCGATATGCGCTTCAGATTTTGTACTTGATTTGTTGTTGCTGTCGTTGAATACGTAGCCTAAGCTACCATCTCTATACTGCTTAAAGTGTGTAAGTTTTTATCAAAGATTCATTTTTATCGTATATGAGTAAATTAACACAAATATAAATATATACCACAGGACGTTTAACATGTACATTTGTTGCAATACTGAAAATAACCTTAAACTTACTAAAAGAAATATCAATACAAATATATTCTACATATTTGCATAGTGGCTTACCTTAGAATCAAATTCATAACATGTTAAGTATGTTAAATAAGACATTGTAATGATCAAAGCCTTGAAATGTCTGATGGTTGCGGGTTTTTGATAGATTTATTTTCTGTTTAAATGCCAGTCTATGAATATACATGAATGAGAAACAAATACAAATTTAATTGGTCTCATAATCTAAGATGAACTCTGCCTGACCCTGTTTGTGATGTAACCATGGGTTGGAGTACCTTATCAGTGATAGATCTTATATAATCTAAATGGCCAGTGCGAGTGGATATAGGCTGAATAAGAACTGCTTGTTCGTTGATAATTCATCCGCATTGTTAATGAATGGGACTGTTTTGTGTAGCACATGAACATCCTTTGGATGTGATTCGGAATCAAATAAAGATGCTATGATTGTCAGAAATACACTTTAACTTTGGTAGCGGGATAAACCCGCAACCAAAAATTGCTTTTTAAACATTCCCGTGTGTCTTTGTAGTCTTAAACCTAAAGATCAAAGTTTAAACCAATCAGAAAGTGAGACTGAAGAAAATATAGCAGTAAATGCTTAGACTTTAAGAAAGCTTCATAAAGTCTGTAAATTTTTCGCAGGCCATTAAATCTACTCCAAAATAGTGATTTGTCGTTAAATGAAGTCTTGTTTAGAGTTCAAATGCGAGGAAATCATATCATGAGGGCGCAATCAAAGTGATATAAAAATACGCATCTTAATATGACTAATAATAAATGTTAATAAAAGACAATTAAGCAGTGTTTGAGATGCATTTTACTTTGATTCATATAACATATCAATTATAATTATCTTCATCGTTGGCGCCATACACTAAAGACAGTAGACTGTTTCGTTCTGTTTTCTTTCCAAGCCTGCCGCTATGACAAATGATACTATGACGTACTTATTATGATAGATAAATAGTTATCTTGTTTCTAATAGCACATGGTTTATGTCTTCTTTTTTAATAGGAAACAAATCAAGTCGTTTGGGAGTAAATCATAAAATCCATAAAACGATCGTTAAAGATGAGCATTATATGCAATCAAATGGCAGGGTAGTTTTGACTGAGTCTGTTCATGAGAGCAATGAAAAAATTCACCATCCCTCACTAATGTACATTAAATATCAGCTGTCTACATATTGCTGTATGAAATTGGCAAAACTTTGTACTCGTATTTCAGGAGTCAGAATTTCAAAACAACATGGGTTGCCGAGATACTATCATCGTTTCAGACTTTGATATCATTAACCCACTAACACATATCAAGGAGTATTTTATGAATGTAAATAAACACACACAAACGTACTTTGGAATCCGAAGAATCTATGTGTTATTAAATAGTGATGATAATGGTAGAATTGTCGGAGTACCTCAAGCCGACGATGAGGTCACTCCTCTATATCTCGGACTGTTGTCATGTTCTGATGGTAAACTGGCTGAGCGAGGACGCGGATTTCGTGCATATGTTGCATTATCAGGTATGTGTATATGTTATTTCGGTAATTAAAACTCTGTTTATGCTGATATATATAAAAACTCTGTTTCCATGATTCCATCGAGCAAACATAGCATATTTTCTTCCAGCTTGACCTGATTCCGAGTGCATCAACTTGTATACCTCTGTACACGTTGACAGTTAGTGTAAAAGAGATTTGTCAGTAACTGATAAGACCTCAAAAGTAAATACACTTAAAAGATATTCACTAAATACAACACTTGAAATAATTTCCATAAATACAACATAATTAAGAAGACACTTGAAAAATATCCATATATACAACATAATTAAGAAGGCATTTGAAATAATTTCCTTAAATACAACAGAATTTTGAAGACACTTGAAATAATTTCCATAAATACAACATTATAAAGGAGTCATTTCAAATATTTTCTTAACTAAGGAGGCACTTGATACATTTATTATTACGAGTAAGCAGACACATGAACGATATTCCCTAAATACAGTTAAAATAATTTCCATAAAGACAGCATTATTAAGAAGACACCTAAGGTTAAATGATTCAAGAAATTGTAGCAGACGGAATTAGCATAAGAACGACATTGCCTTTCACTTTAAAAACACCACTAGTAAACATCTGCCATGTATTAAGCGTCCATAGAACATCAAGAAGTGTAAATGATTAGATGATAAAGCATGAAACAAATCCATTTCATGGTCAGAATCTAATTGACCACATCCACGAGCATTAAGATGACATAATTGATTGAATAAGTCAGATACAAACAAAAAATAAATATTTTGAATGAAATAATCATTATGGATGAAAATGAAATCTCTGTTTCATACATTCACGTGTAAAAAGACATTATTATGTTCAATCTCCTATGCAACCAAATATCATAATTAAGTTACATTCATTTTTTTATTTATACCAGTCATATCATTGTATGAAGGATTCTCATGAGGATGTCTTACAATGCGTGCCAAAACGTTTATTGTGTTTACATAAAATGAGTGTTATACACAACACATAGTCGATGAAACTTAATTTCATTGATTTCATTGTTTCAGAATTACCGGTATGTTGGTCGGGGTCATCAGACTCCACGTCATGTAAAGGTTCTTCGATGGAACTTATTTCGCCTGCATTTCTTGGGATGTATGACATCAGTCCAGAATACAGATATACATTCTTGTTTGAATCCCCTCATCATGATGTTATTATGATCAAGATCACAGATTTTGATATCAGTTGTTATGCAGGTTTGAAAAAGATTTTATACCTCGTTTTAAATCTTAAATTTCAATCTTATCCGTTTTTTCTCAGATTTCTTTCATACATTTTTATTCTTTAATCTCCAAACAATAAATAGACTCGCCAACATTAGAATATTAACATAACATTTATAAGATAATTCTGTTGATAGGTTTACTACGTTTACACGGTATGTGTTAACGCCTTATAAAAAGTCTTTTCAAAAGTAAAACATAACTATATGATAAATATCGGAACGATTTACAATGTACTCGTATATCTTAAATCGGGATTTTTTGGAGAGATGAAGCTAATGATGTTAAGAGTTTGTAGCACTAAATACACATTAAATATAATAATATAATCTTATGCTTCATGTAATTTTACTTAATGATTGCAGTTAAGGAAAACATGGTGTAATAGGCCTTAATTTCACCAAAAAAGCGTACATACAACTTGACAATGTAAGTTTTAAAGCTGTCAAACGATAGAAATAAGGTGCATATTGACAAGTTATATAGTGACAGAAGTTCTCAAAAATTTCTTAAAGATTACCTCCCATGATAATTTTAGTTTTTCATGAGTTATCTCCCCTGAAAACTAGAAAAAAAGATTTTCTTCTTTTTCTTATGGGGAATTTTAGATTTCTTTTTGATATTTGTATTAGAATCATATAATGCAGCTTCCTACCACAAAATATTCTTGAAACTCAAGTTCAGATTCTCATAATCAAAGAAATTATATATTTCCCATAGGCGTCAATGTTAACTTCAATACCGATTATCTCCCCCAAAATGATAAAATTTTAAAATCTCTCGGTGAAAAGTTTTTAATTTTGAATGTCTTTAAAGTGATCAAATTTCATTTAAATATTACCATCCAGTTACAAGATATGAAATTTGGCTATTACACCATGTTATCCTTAAAAAACACTAAATTATTTCCAGTAAAAGCGTCCCAGAGTTAATACAATTACCCATTCTTTGATATGGCCGTTATTTGGTTTTATTACCTTTGCTTACTTAGGGCTTATACATGTACATTTGGCTCATGTTTTCATTTGGCCTTGAACCCTGTACTTACGCTGTTTCTTTTCAGACTCTGTATTTCAAATGGTTGCTGAACCTGGCGATATACAATACTGTAACAAAAATGTTGTCTACGAGGAACAGTTTTACATGGCAAAGCTCTTTCATATCCACTATTCCAAGTATACCCTCGAAAATTGTGAAAATTCGGTTTTTCCCGAAGGTTTCGGACTGGTATATAAAATGATACCAGATACAAATTTAAATCCAACATTTGTTGAAGAAGGTATATATGTAGGGTTTTTTCTACTATTGTAACGTTTTTTACAATGAAGTATAGGACAATAGGACCCTCATGGTTTTTAATGTGGTATGAGTTAAATGACTGTTCAATGTCAAAAGAAAATGGCGTATTTAAACTTAAGCTTAGATATATGAAATACTAAGACCACCGTATTGTTTCAACTCGTCCTTTAATATTTTGGAACTTGAAAATGATGGCGGGAAATAGGTTAACTAATATATATCAAAAAGGAAAGATGGCAGTAAATAAGTAATGTTATCAGTATTGATGGTGAAAGTGATGTTATAAATGTTAAAATGAGTTTGTTTCTGTCGAAAGAATTTTGAACTCACCGCCAGAAGCTGCGCGTAGAAACAAAAGTGTACTTTCCTTGAAATTGTTTATAGATATACTGTCTGTTGTAAGCTTCAAGAGTTAATGATATTATTATCAGTCCTTCCTTCCCTGGAAAGAAACAGTATGTCAGGCTAATATTGTTTTTCGTTTCAGATAGCCATGGTCATACAAAAAAGGAAGGTAATATCTTTGTATATAGTTTAATGCATTTTTAGCTCAGTAATAAATTGTTATTTCCGGGAGTTCTTTACATTTAAATCAAAAGTTTCTATAAACGTATCTTGCATATCAAATACAAACAATATTTCATATAGAAATAAATGTTTACCATTGTTTAGTGGAATGTACTCTTTAAATCTATGGTTACTGTTGGAATAACGTCAAGTGTGGAAATGCTTTGAAATCCCATTTAACTCACAGATAGAATTTATAATATAAAAAGTATCAACTATAAACCGAATCAAGCAAAAATGAAATCTCACAATAATTTGATACATTTTAACATACAGGTGCTATTTGCTTAAAATTTAAATCAAAATAAGAAAAAATAAACAAATGCATTCTTTTGCACATACCTTATGGTGATGAATATTTTTCATTTTACCATCATACTGGTAGTTGCATTTGAAACGTTTTTAAGTTCCTTGTTACTCTCTTAGTTGATATATGACCTTTCTTTGTCGATTCGCCGTAAAATCCAACTCACTTAGTTTTTACCAGATTATTACTTACAGCCGTAGCTTTTTCACCTATATATGGAAAGAAGAAGAAAGTGAATGCGGTCCACTTAGTTTATACCTTCGGTTTATTCAGGTTCTGTAATGACAAATGTAAAATGTAAAAACATAATTATACCGGTTTCAGTGCTTGTATCATATAGGTGGTGTGTATAGCATATGCATATTTATCTAATACCTTTTGATTATTGATTACCCTGCTACTGCACAGAGACAGTAAGTGGGCGGTTCTTGTGAGAAGTATGTTTCAGTATCACAAGAAAATGTAGCTGATCTCTCTTGTATGATATTTTTATTTATAGTCCGGTAACTTTATTTTTATTTTTTTTAATCAACGCAGGGTTTTGGATTTAAAATGTATAAAATAAAATATGGTCTTGAAGTAAACCACAGAGATATTTGGTGAACAAGGAACATCTATATAATCAACAATTTACCGTACTGTCCCGTACGACTGGGTACTTAGAATATTCTCAAATTGTTATCCTTTAAACACTGGTCATTTGTAAAGGAATAAAATAAACAATGGCTGCAAACTATGTTAAAACGAACGAAAATATGTAATAGTTATTTGAAAATGGTGAGTTTTATTGGCGTTGAACTGTCCGAAAGTGTGACCTTTTATGCAACCCTTTTCCGAAATTCAGTAAGAGAATTGACAATCGTTTTGTAGAGTAATATACATGTTTAATATGCTGTTCATGAAAAACAACTCTTTCTTTCTACAATATGTTGCTTTTGATTTTTTTTTGGATTTAACCGTTCACAAACAGTTTGCTCAGACGATTTCCAGAAATGTTACAGTCTACAATTTTTATTTACGAAAAACTCTTGGATGACGTCTGCACATCTCTGCAGGGAATCTCACATGAGAATGGTCACTATTAACTCTCGGAAGGAACTGAGTTATATAAGACAGTTAATTAGAGGCATTTATAATGACAATTATGAGACAATAAATGGTTATGACAATACCTACAATCACATAGTTGAAAGCTTCATAGGTAAGTATTGAATACATTTTTACATTTGCGACAGTAGTTCTAACGATTATAAGAATATATAATGTGAAAAGTGGATCAGAAGTAATCCGCACTTTGGTATAGAAATTTACATAGATCAGAAGTAATCATAAGTTTATGCTCCGCACTTTGGTACAGAAATTTACATAGATCAAAAGTAATCATAAGTTTATGCACCGCATTTTGTTATAGAAATTTACATAGATCAGAAGTAATCATAAATTTATGCACCGCACTTTGGTACAGAAATGTACATAGATCAGAAGTAATCATAAATTTATGCACCGCACTTTGTTATAGAAATTTACATAGATCAGAAGTAACCATAAGTTCATGCACCGCACTTTGTTATAGAAATTTACATAGATCAGAAGTAATCATAAATTTATGCACCGCACTTTGTTATAGAAATTTACATAGATCAGAAGTAATAAGTTTATGCACTGTACTTTGCTATAGAAATTTACATAGATCAGAAGTAATCATAAGTTTATGCACTGAACCTTTGTATAGAAATTTACATAGATCATAAGTAATCATAAGTTTATGCACTGACCTTTGTATAGAAATTTACATAGATCAGAAGTAATCATAAATTTATGCACCGCACTTTGTTATAGAAATTTACATAGATCAGAAGTAATCATAAGTTTATGCACTGTACTTTGCTATAGAAATTTACATAGATCAGAAGTAATCATAAGTCTATGCACTGAACCTTTGTATAGAAATTTACATAGATCAAAAGTAATCATAAGTTTATGCACTGGACCTTTGTATAGAAATTTACATAGATCATAAGTAATCATAAGTTTTGCACTGTACTTTGCTATAGAAATTTGCATAGAACGGTAATTCTTCTATGCAACCAACTGAATGCTAGCCATATATTGTCCATTCCATTAAGGTTAGCGACTTTTTCCAGAGACAAACTAAGGGAAGATTAAATTACAGAAGAGCGAACAGTTTATGTTTTTAAATTTTTGATAAACCTAAATTTAATACTCTTTTTTAATATATGATAAATCAAACAATTAATGTTATATTTTCCTTCTTCCGTATTGTTTGCATAAGAATTTGCGAGATCTTAACCATAAGAAGCTAGCTGTCATTTGTCAGTATGTCAGTATAAAGGATATCCATTGACAAATTGAAGCAAAATTGGATTTTTCGATTAATGGTTAGTAAATTTTAAATATGATCGAAATATATTCTAAATATCGATTTTAATCGAAGATAAATCTAAAAGCAAATATATTATTGGATATATCGTACTGGCGGATTTCTCGATATAGAATAAACGGAAAGTATATCATGCCACTATTATAAGCGTTAGTTCTGGCAAATATATGAGGAAAATATGCTTGTGATAACAATTCAGTTTTAATTAAGGTTTACGGCGGTATATGGATTCATCAGGAGTGCACCACGAACACTGGATAGATGGTACACCACTTACATTCACTGCATGGTATTGTTGATATTAACGTCAGTTTACTGTCTTTACGACATACTTAATAGATATTATTTGTCTATTGTCTTTTTAATATTTATAACTTTATATAAAACAAAGTAATACGTAATGCAACGACACAAACAATCTGTGTCATTTCAGCACCTGATTTCAGGACATTATATAAAGTTCACGCTGATACCCTGAAAATTTCTGATATATTGTATTTCAACAAAATTGTACAGGACAGGAAACAAACATTTCAGTGATAGAGTAGTTGAATATCTTTATCATTTCCGAACAGGGACAAGAATGAACCATCAGATACACGTTTCAAACAATGTTCAATGATGTGGCTAACCGCAGGTAAACTTGAAATTGAGAACACGTGGCAGACAGTAACATGTGATCGAAAAAAAGAACTAATGTTGCACATTTGCGAACAAAGAAAAGACGGCTCTCAGGAAAAACGGAAAGGTTACACTTTATTTTATCATTTGATGCACTATATTACAATGGTAATTTATTTGAGTACATACTATTTTGATATAATATGTGGAGAAACGAAAAACAAAAATAAATTTAATTTTGTAATATAGTCTTAGCTATTTTCGTTTATTTCATTATACTAGTAGATTGGCAGATGTTTTGTATTAACTGCACCGAATACATATGAGCACTCATATAATTATTTTGCTCTTATTTTCAGTCCATTTAGCGGATTGTTTTGAATCTAGTGCAAGTCACTACAAGGGTAACGTATCTATAACCAGATATGGCCATACCTGTCAAAGATGGGACTCTCAGTTGCCAAACGAGCATAATTTCACTGACCATGCTGACTTTCCGGATGAAACACTCACTGACGCTTCTAATCATTGTCGTTCTCCTGACAACGATCACACACCTTGGTGTTTCGTGATGGATTCTATGATAGTCTGGGATTATTGCGAAGTCAAATTATGTACCTCTGGTATATATATTAAAGAGTACATACTCCTGTAGCTAAATTGAACACAAAATGGTATTACGGTTGTCAATTTTTAAATGTCCCTTTAAATTACTTTTATCCCATATTTTGCTGAATAATGTATGTCGAAAGTATTTACAGCGTGAAAAATTGTACTTGCAAGGCGTCGATAAAGGTCATAAATATGTAAAATCCCATATGTATCTCTTTCGGGGACCGTGTTTGAAAGAAGTATTACGTCGTCAAATAATGGATACTTTTTGATGTAATTTTTCAAAAATAAAATGATGATCTATTTAGAATATTCACTGACACCATTACCTTTGTTTTAAGTATTTCTAAACTAATTATTATCATGGTTGTTGGTACATTTTGTTTTAACTAATAATTGTAATAATTGTTGATACATTTTCTCTACCCCTACCGGGTCGTTTAGTCATGCTTTGACAGAAAAATATCTAAACATTTGGAAATTCACATTGATTTTATTAACTTAAAGTGTATTAACCGGCTTTAGTATATAAATAAGAGTACAATGTCCATTAGGTAAAATTTTGCTAACAGATGTGGTCTACATCCGTCTTAACATTCTGTAAATATACGTTATTTCTGTAGTCATATTTGTCCAGACAGTCGAGAGCAAAAAATTATGATCTGCTGAGATGCTATTATTTTCTGTACCATGGTTAAGAATTTGAACAACAATAAAAATGCACTGATCAAACCTGCTTTTATTCCATTCTTTTTGTTTATGTTGATTGTTGTTGTTGTTGTTTTGTTCTTGTGTGTTGTTTTTCTGCCATACTGAAAGTTACTTGAACTACTTGAATTACTTGAACTTGCAAAGTTGTTCATAAAATTTCAAAATTTCAACAAAATCAAACTATGTCATCTTAAAGATTTGTTAATTTTACTGTCCATCCAATTTCCTAAAAACTTACAAAAATACGAAAACAAAAATTAAGAAGAAGAAACAGTTATGTCGTTTTGTGTAATTTTTAACCATTTTCAAGAAAAAAATCTGTGCCTATACCTCTGTCTCCTTGATAACGATATTCACTCGTTTACTAAAACACAAACTTTATGCCCGTTTTTTTTCCAAACATGCGATATGTGAAATTTTGTGTAGGAGTAAGTTATGTGTAATCTGGTATTTCTTAAAACGACGTATGCTTACGAATATGTTAATCAAAATGTATGTTTAATTATGAAAAAAACATACTTTAAGTAATTCCTAAGATATTGACCAAATATCAAATAGCTGTTTATTTAGTGTTTAATGATTTACTTTTATGATGTTTAGACGAAGATATTCAACCACCAAAAGATCCGGTGACACTGTTTAGATGTAAGAGTGGAGAATGGATGTCTCATACAGT